>NC_040089.1:2100000-2280000 GCF_003369695.1 Bos indicus x Bos taurus
GGGGCCCAGTCCAGACTGTGGGCACCGTAAACATTGCTCATTGCTGGTGTTTTGCTGAGAGCATGAACGAGGCTGGTGCCAACAAGATGCCCAGCACGTAGTAGGGGCTCCGTAAGCCCGGGCCCCATCTCCTCCCCTTTTTGTCTCGAGGCTCAGTGTGCAGTTAGAGCAGTTGAGAGAATTGGGTCAGCTCCTATAATATCTTCTCACCGATTCCAATCACTCAGGAATTGCTACATCATTAACCCAGATCATCACGCTCTTCAATCAACCACCGAGAACAGTGACACTCCAGGCGCTCAGCACGGAGCCCATGACGCCACAGTGACTCGGTGCTTGCCAAGAGCCCACTTGAGACATCTGGGGTTTGAGGGACGGATGGCCCGGGGCACGTGGTGAGGACCCGATGGCCCAGACTGCTCTGCTGTCTGAGTGCGTATCCGCCCTGAAACGAGATGGTGAGACAATGACAGCCTCGTGGTTCTTGTCCAAGTCACTGCTGCATGCAGGCACGTGTGTGTGTGTGTGTGTGTGTGTGTGTGTGTGTACACGCCTGCGCCTGTATGTATGTGAGTGAGAGAGAGAGCAAAGGTGGTGGGGAGGGGAGGAGCAGGAAGAGAGGAAGGGAGACCCAGAGGCACGGAGAGGGAGAGAGAAATACGGACGGCTCGGCCTGGGGGAGAGGGTGTAGACCACGGGCCCAGGACGTCCCTGGGGGAGCTGTGACCTTGGCACGTCCTTGGTGTGTCTGTGCTCGAGGTCCCTCCCTGTAAGAGGCCCTGGGACTCACCTACAGGCTGGAGCTGGGATCAGACACATCAGGAAGCACTCGGGCAGAGCAGGTGTGTGGAGAGTCTGCTGGGGTCCCTCCCTGGCTCCTCACTCTCTTCCCACCTTCACGAGTCCCCGTGGGCCAGGGCTGCTGGCCACCTTTGTGTGTTCAGGTCCAGGCACCGCACTGGACGCACCGCCACGTGGCTTCTGCTGTCCTGAGCTCATTCCCGGCAGAGCCTGAGACTCGTCCGTTTCTGTGGGAACTGCTATGGAGCCTCCGGGGTGGCCAGGTCCTGTGCAGGCGTTTCAGTTGTGGCTGGCCATCGTGGTGAGCACTGTGGTGACCAATGCACTGCAGAGATCCTCCCCGCTCACACGGGCACCTCTAGAGCTGTTGCCAAGCAGACTGCCCAAGTTTCAGGAGGCAGGTTGTCAGATCAGCGGCTGCCATCATGCCCTCCAAAGTCGCAGACAAGGTCACTCTTCACATGCACCGTGTGGGTTGAGGCTGTGTCCCTGGATAATGTCACTGTACCTAAGCAGCCACGTAGAGTGCAAGTGTGAAAGTGTCTGTCGCTCAGTCGTGTCCAACTCTTTGCAACCCCATGGACAGCAGCCCAACAGGCTCCTCTGTCTGTGGGATTCTCAGGCAAGCATACTGGAGTGGGTAGTCATTCCCTCCTCCAAGGCATCTTCCCGACCCAGGGATTGAACCCTGGTCTCCTGCATTACAGGCAGTTTCTTTACCGATTGAGTCACCTGTCGAGCAAATATTTATTTAATGAATGAAGGATGATGAATGGATGAAACTTTGGCCTTGCTTTTTTCTTCATCAACGCAGCCAACACCCCACACCAAGGGCTGAGGATGAAGCATGTGATTGCACACACGTGTGTTCTGTGTCACTGCACACATGGCCACGCTGCCTGCCAGGATGGATGTGCCCCAGTGAGAGCTCGGATCAGAAAAAAAAATTCTATTATTTCATTGTAAAGTAAATAAAGCACTCGGCAAACAGAAAGATGAAGCCCCTTGCCTGCTAGTAAGTGTTTTAGGATCTAACGCAGTTGCTTTCCCGTCCCCGGATCCAGGACATTAAACAGGTGATAATGATGTGGCCTGGGTTGGGTTAAACCAGCAGAACGTGACGCGCCAGCTTTATATCATCTGCGTTCCCTTCCGAAATGCCTCCTTCCCAGGGCGATGATTTAATGTTATGTCCTGGCTTTTATGGAAAGGATAGAACAAGAAAGATCCATTTGAAGGACGTCCCCCTCTCTTTTGAAAACCTGTAATCTAAAATTCGTCCATGCTGCTAGCCAGAGCTCCTTCCAGGAAGGCACGAGGCATAAATTTCCCCTAATCATTCTGTTCTCCTGGATGCAGTGTGGGGCCCACTTGGATGGAACATTGCTGGCCTGAGACCCCAGGCCCGCCTGGACCTGTCCCGTGTCCCTGGACTCCTCAGCTGCCAAGACAGAGGAGGTGGAGGGGACGGCCGGCAGCCAGGTGCCTCTGGTGGGGTGGACGTGGACGCACGGTTCAGCTCAGTGACTCCCAGGATTTGCCGGAGGAAGGTTTCAAGGCCTGATCCCAGCTGTGCGTCTACTGTGCCCTGTTGCCTCAGGGGGCCCTTCTCAGGCAATGTATTCTCTGACCACTCATGAGAACTAATAACTCTGAGGCTCGATGAGACACGAAGCCCTGGTATGTCATCTGCACCAGACCCCATGTCAGGCCTTCCCAGGGTGTCTGGGGCGGTCAGGTCACGGGGGCCCTGCCCTGTTTCTGGGTCATTGCTGGCCCGGGGTCTCACTCTAGCCCATGTCCCAGTCTGGTTTCTGGACCACTTGAGTCAGACCTGGACTGATGGACAGTGGCAGCACTGCGAATCAGAGGGAACTCAGGGGCCACAGAACCAGCCTTATCTGGAAAAGGTTAAGGGTCTTTGTAGATGTGATGAAGTCCGGGATCTCGAGATGAGATCTTTCTGGATCCAGGTGGGCCCTAAGTTCAGTAAGAGTGTCCTCAGAAGAGATGGTAAAGGAAACAGACAGGGACTCCCAGAGGCCAAGTGATGACTGAGGCAGAGACGGGAGGGACCTTGGGTGCCTGGAGCCCTGGGAGCTGGAGGAGGCAGGTGGGACTCTCCCTGGGGCCTCAGAGGGAGGCCCTGCCCACATTCTGATGTCAGATGCTGGCCTCCAGAACTGGGAGATAATCCATCCCTGTAGTGTGAAACCCACCTCTTTGTGGTCACTTGTTTGGGCAGCCACAGGCCACTCACATAGGGTAAAAATGAGCCCTGGGGGCTTCTGCTCTGGAGCCCATGGGTAGAGTGTTCTGAGCACCCGAGAGATGGAGGAGCTGCTCGGGCCGCAGCCTGGAGGCGGGCACGCAGAGCCCATGCAGCATGCCTGGGGCCTGGGGAGCTGGGGGCAAGCCAGTCCCATGCAGAAGGGCCTGGGTCCCAGGCTGAGGGGCCCTGGGGAGTCCCGGCATTCAGAAGCAGGTCAGCCCCCAGGCCTCGTCAGGATAATGACTGTCCTCGTTGTTGAGTCAGGGACTCAGCTGAAGGAAGACCTCATTTAATTGTCACTCTGTGAGTGACTCCTGTTATTATCTGCCTCCTAGAGAACAGGCTCAGAGAGGTTCATTTGCTGGCTCTGATCACACAGCTGATGAGTGCCCGGGCCCAAGTTGGACGGGAAGCTGAGGTCGTACCCCCAAAGGCTCTGCTGGGTTTGCTTCCTATGGTCGCCCCTGGGGAAAGGCCACAGTGGGCTGTGTGGGACAAGTTGAGCTCCATCCCTTCCCTCCCACTCAGATGGAGGGGCAGACCTGGGTGACAGCTCCTGGAACGCCTTGGAGAACCTGCTCCCAAGGGTGGCACCATGGATGCAGCATCTTCTGGATCTCCTGTATGTCCACGTCTTCAACTGTGGGTCACAGATCACACCCTGGGCTTGAAGAGTAGTCCAGGCAACTTTGGGGTCAGTGGTGGTCTCTAGACTCACATGGGAAGGTAGGAACATCTGCTCTGGGAGGACGGGGGAGCTAACCCCAAGGAGGTAGGTTCGTGGTGATCTCTGGGAGGAACAGAGCAGGAGACCCCGCTGCCCTGGACCTTCCAGAGTTGAAGTTGCCACCCAGAAATCAGAGGAAGCTGTAAGTTTGTGCAGCTTCCCACTCAGCAAGGCTGACACACACCAGGGAGTCTGGCATGATGGATGGGCCCCATGGGTGCTCTTGAGAGCCGCTCAGAGCACCAGAGCCAGGGGCCCCGGGCCAGCCTTGCTGCCGAGCAGACCACGGGCCTTTCCAGTTGGGCTGCCGCCACGCCAGCCTGGCCCGGTGTCCCTCACAGATGGGCTCCACAAATAGTGAGGATGGCAAGAGACAGGCGGGCACCACGTGTGAGTGAGCAATGGCTCGCCCAGCAGCTACGGAGAACTCGCCAGGCGCCCGTCCTTAGCTGGGTGCTGGAGGCAGGGGCAGGCGAGGCACAGGTGCTCAGCAGCTCGAAGGGACCCTCACTGGCCAGCGGGATGCCCACCCACACCGCTATCATGACAGCACACCCTCTACTCTGTCAGGACTGTCCAAGAACTCTGCCCCCTCCGCCTTCTGACTCTGAACTCAGACCAGCCCGTCATCTCCAGTGCTCCCCTCGCTGTGGAATCCTTCATTCCTGTCTCATTGGGAAACGCCCCAGTAGTTCCGACATGTGGCGAGTCTTTAAACATTTGCTGACTTGAATTAAACTTAGGATGTGGTAACGTGCTAGGTTAGTGGTCCCCAACTTCATATCCTCTGAAAAGTGAAACTGAAGTTGCTTAGTTGTTTCGACTCTTTGCGACCCCAGGGACTGTAGCCTACAAGGCTCCTCTATCCGTGGGATTTTTCCAGACAAGGATACTGGAATGGGTTGCCATTTCCTTCTCCAGGATCATATCCTCTAGGAATCTCAAAATGTGACCGTATCTGGAGAAAAGATCTTTGCCAATGTCATTGGTCAAGATGAGGTTAAATTTGAACAGGGCAGCCCTTCGCCCAGTGACTGGAGTCCTTATAGAAAGAGACATGGAGACACCACAGAGGAAAGAAGACCCCAGGAAGACAGTGGTGGACGTCGAATGATGCAAATGAGGGTCACTGAGGATGGCGGGCATGCACCGTGGCTGGAGGAGAGGCCTGGGACGGACTCTTCCAGAGCCTCTGGAAAGAACCGGCCTTGTCAACACATTCAGCTCAGACTTTTGGCTTCCAGACCCATGAGCGACTGCATTTCCGTTGTTTTAGACTGCCTGGTTTGTGGTGCTTTGTCCCAGCGGTGCCAGGAGATGGAAAGAAGACATGCCAACAGGAAGCCGTGTCCTTCAGACAGGCTGAGCTGAGCTGGGTAACAGTCCCCATGCGTCCATGGCCCCAAACCACCCTCGTTTGTTTCTCGGGCCCTTGCAGGTCAGCAGGATGCTTTGTCCACCCTGGCAACTTGGGTACCTAGGCTGATAGAATGGCTGCCACTCTGAATATCCTGCCTGCTCCGGCTGAGGGCAGGGAGGGGAGGGCATCCTAGTCCACAAGCACACAGTCCCGTCTGTACGTGGCGCGGATCCCTCTACACAATGCGTGTCCACCATGGCCAGTTATGTGGCTCCACCCAACCTCGGGGGATGGGAAGAGGAGGCCACCCCTGCCTGGAAGAGAGGAGACCCAGGAATCCATGAGGAGTGCTAAGATCTACCTCCATCGCTGAGGACAGGCAGCCCAGCCTGGCCAAGACCACTCGGCAGTGACCACCATGGTGCTCACTTCTCTGTCTCAAGTCAGGACTGTTGAAGAGCATGGGGTTGGAATCAAGTGATTCTGTTTTAAATTCTGGTCCTTATGAGACTTGTCACAACCCTTGGTACAAAGTGGTCTAGATCTGATCCGTCAGTTCTGATGAAGGGAAGAAGGATAGATGAGGGAAGTGTGATAGATGAGTGGAAGGGTAGATGAGTGGATGGGTAGATGAGTAGATGGATGGTGGATAGATGGGTAGATGAGTGGATAGATGGTAGATGAGTGGAGAGATGGGTAGATGAGTGGAGAGATGGGTAGATGAGTGGAGAGATGGGTAGATGAGTGGAGAGATGGTAAATGAGTAGATAGATGGTAGATGAGTGGAGAGATGGGTAGATGAGTGGAGAGATGGTAAATGAGTAGATAGATGGTAGATGAGTGGAGAGATGGGTAGATGAGTGGAGAGATGGTAGTTGAGTGGATAGATGGTAGATGAGTGGAGAGATGGGTAGATGAGTGGAGAGATGGTAGTTGAGTGGAGAGATGGTAGTTGAGTGGAGAGATGGTAGATGATTGAATAGATGGTAGATGAGTGGAGAGATGGATAGATGAATGGAGAGATGGGTAGATGAGTGGATGGGTGGATGAGTGGATGGGTTGGTGGATGGATGGATGATGGGTGGGTGGATGGGTGTATAGATCTATCGATTGTTTGCTCTGAACCAGATGCTTTTATGACTTAAACAATTTAATCCATATGCCTCCCCTATGTTGTCATACTCCTTAATATACTTTCAAAGACGTTTAACTCGAGATGCCTAGCCATGTTTCCAGGGTCCCCTAGCCCAGCCCTGTCACTTTCCAGTCCCAGGTGAGAAATTACCCCAAGGCAAGAGCAGAAGGCTCAGCTGAAGACCGTCCTTTTCCACCCACTCCCAGCTCCTGGGACTCGACCTGTTTCCCAGCGCCGTCCGTCAGTCTAGGGAGAAAGGAGGCTGCGGTCCCTGGAGCCTCCGGGGCACTGCTGCTCCTGGGCGCCTGCAGGGGAACGATGATCCCCAGTTGTACGCCCAGGGTCTCAGAGCAGCTCGGCTCCCACACCAACTCCTTCCATCCCTCTCGGGGTCTTTGTGCGAGCCAAACATTCTTCTTCTGACTCCATTCTTTTTGATACAAAGAAAAAGTATTATAAAAAAGCCCAAAGCCACAGTGATTCGTCTCCAACTCATTTCAGAGTTTCAATTATCTAAATTATTGCTTTGCCCTGGCACAAAAGGAAGAAGCTCTATTTTTAAAGTCGCTGGGAGATCAGCACTGGCCTGCCTCCCCGTCAACAACGCACAATAATTTTGATCAGGCGCTCATCACGTTTCAATAGCAGTGACAATGGCATTGACTGGGGTCCCCGGGGATTTTATTTTTAGTCTGAAAATCACAGAGGAGGAGCCAGGAGGAGATTTCATGTGGCAGCCTGGGTTTTTGAATGTCTCCTCTGCAAGGCCAGCCAAAAATCATATTTGGCTCCCAGCAAACTGGGAGAGTCCGAGTGGGAGGGCCGCTTGGCTGGGAGCAGGACAAGCAGTCTGACACGGGGCTCGATGCATCTGTCTGATCCTTCAGCAAACGGCTCCTGGGCCTGGTCGGGAAAAGAACGCTCCCATCGGCCGCTCTCGGCCGTGGGACACTTGGCCGGTGATTGTTGGCGGCTGTTTATTCCCCGAGTCATAAGTCAGTGCAGCTAATGATGTCATCGAATGGCACTTTGTCAGTGGCCCCTGTGACCTGGGGAGTAGTGTCCAGTTGAAATGACAGGACATGTCCAGGAAAGGGCATGTCCATGACAGGGCATGTCCCACCCTGCAGGAGAGAGACGCAGAGCACTACGAGGGGTTGGGGGGAGACTTCCCTGGTGGCCCAGTGGTTAAGACTGTACACCTCCAACGTCAGAGTTGCAGGTCAATCCCTGGTTAGGGAGCTAAGATCTCGCATGCCATGAGGTGAGGCCAAAAGAATAAATAAATAAATAACAGTAAACCAAGAAAGAAACAAAGAACGAAAAAGAAACACAAATATATAAAGACAAAAAGCTAGAGGGCTTGAGGTGGGAGAGGTAACCAGGGGAGGATTCATGGAGGAGGCAGCAATCAGTCTGAGCCTGGAGAAGCAGAGCCAGTGCTGAAGGCTGGAGGTGGGAGAGAGGGTGTTCTAGCAGAACAGCGAGAGCAATACCTCGAGGCCTGAAGGAGCAGGCCGCCCGGGCGGTGCAGCCCTGAGTCTGAGCCTACAGGGAGGGGGAGACGGGGAGGAGACAGGGTGGAGAGTGGAGGTGTCAGAAGAGGGGGAAAGCGGTTGAAGAGGTTCCAGGCCTGGGTCTCTGTGTCCCTCCTGATCCCCTGATGGGTTCTGGTGTCACACACTGAACACGCAGGGTCCCTGGTGCCGTGGGGACATCCTGATGTAGATAAAGCTGGGGTCTCCCCTCCAGGCCCTTTCAGCCTTGGGACATTTTGTCCCTGGCCCCACCCAGAGTGATTCTCAGGATAAAGGACAATTTGGCCACACTCAGCCATGGGGCACTTGGCCAGTGATTATGGCGGCTGTTTATTCCCCGAGTCAGAAGTCAGTGCAGCTAATGATGTCATTGAGTGGCACTTTGTCAGCATTTCCCCCCAGTTTTATTGAGGTGTAATTGACACATAACATTGTGTAAATTGAAGGTTTATGAAGCGTTGATTTGATACATTGATAAATTGCAAAATGATCACACCAGGAGTATTTGCTACCTCCATCTCACCATATCGGTGTCATTTCTTTTTTGTACACATTGCAAACATTGATGAGCCTTTTTCCAAGCACAGTGCTGGGGGCACAGAGTTACTGCCCAGGGAAAGGGCTCAATGAGTGGTGGGGACTACCTCCCCAGAGTCCAGAGACTCTGATTCAGTCAGCATCTGCCACCGAGGAGGCGTTTGGCTTGACCTTGAGTTGTGACCTTGTGTGGATCACAGGGCTCTCAGGCTCTCTCGTCCTCATCCCATTTGCCACGGAGGGCTCTGATGTGTGCCTCCCACAGCCCAGGAGGCAGGTGAGATGGGTATGTGTGCCCACTGGGCTGAGGAAGACCAAGCCACCTGCCCACAGGATGCCCGCTGTGAAGGGGAGATGCGCTGGGGGCTCTGGCGGAGCGTTCAACCTAGACCTCCACCCAGGTCCTCAGCTTCCTGGGAAGCAGGAAAGTCAGGGGAACTGTCTTTGTCAAACAGGTCAGAGGTCCTGCCATATCAAAGTGGGTATGACATGTGGGGACACGTGATCCTGAGTCACTGATGTGCCCGGCACGTCCTTCCGCAGCTCTGGAGGGAGATGGCACTGACCAAGCACGCCCGAGGCCCAGCGATGAATAAACATGGAGACGGTTGCTCCCAAATTTAATCTTCCCGAGGAGTATACGACAGGGACAAATTAGGGCTGACAGGAGTGCAGCGTGAACCCAAACACGCATCCTCTTGCCCTCAGCCAGGCCTCTCTGCCTCTGTGAGCTCAGGGCTCACTGCCAGCCTGGCCTGGCGCCCACCCCCACAATGCGCACAGAAGCTGAGGACAGAGTGGGCGGCTTTATGGGGCTCTTGGCCAGGAGGTGCGGGCAGGAGCCGGGCCAGCACCTTTATCCCACCCGGACCGCCTGGCCAGACGCTCAGGGAGTGGTTCTCGGCTGAGTCAGAAGCAGTCTTTAGTGCACCAGGCTGGAGCTCAAGTGCTGGGTCTCTGACTCCCTAGCTGTGTGACCTTGGGGACGCAGCTGGCCACAAAGGCTGCTCTTCATCTAATCAGAGACACTGCAGATTTTGAGATGCACTCTTTTTCTCGGCATTACTAAAAAAGAAAAAGATGGACAACTGCATTGCAAGACGTCATTGGCATGAGAAGCAGCCTATTTCAGAGCTGTTCGTATGTGCTCCTTTGACTGATTAGATTGGGGAATAAACCCTCAAATGTATTAGTTTCTAAGAAGCGTTAATATTTCACGGAGTTTGATGGGCAGATGAAGCCAATATGCTTTGTGGAGTCACCAAAGCCACAAGTAGGACTGAGCAGGTGAAGGTACGAGTAGGCAGCCCAGCTTGGTGGAGAAAAAAGTCTCTGGCAATCAAAATAATTCACAATGGAAAGGCAGGTTTCCAAGGGGGTGAGCTGCCCAAAGCCTGGGAGTGTTTCAGTCCAGACTCAGTGGATGCCTAAGAACTCAAGGACTGTGCAGACTGCCCTGAACACCCTCAAACATCCTCTCCATCCAGAGACTCAGGCTTAGAAACATGACTGGGCTTAGGGAGGTGGGTAGACCAGATGTCTCCCAAAGTGCCTTTCAGTCATGACTTCCCAGAGTACAGAGCTGCCCTTTGGTATTCTTTGTTTGTCTTGCTGTCTGCTGTTTTTGGGGGACTCAGTGAATGGATGAGTAATGACAAGAGACGAGGGGACTTCCTGGGAAGTGACAGAGACAGCTATCTGTTCCGGGGACACAGCAGATAATTGCCAGCTGCAGTTGGCAGTCCACAGGGGACCACGTTGAAGATGGCCAGGTGGAGAGATGGGGGCCCTGGGGGAAGCCTCCCACAGGGAGCCTGGACCCTGGCTCTGTGGGGGCCTTGAGTGACTGGCAGGAGGGGCCAGGCCACCGTCCCTGGTGCCCTGCCTTTGGACAAGGCTGGGCGAGGCTGTGATGGATCTGCTCGACCCCCCTGGTCCTCAGTTGATCCTGCCCTTTGCCCTCAGTTGACCTCAGTGGTCATACTGGACCGGTCCGAGCTTCCTCTCCTACACCCGGCTCTGGTCCACAGCGCCCATCTCTGATCGGTCTACACGACCAGTACTCTCCTTCTGTGTGGTTCTTGTTACCACCTCCTCGGGCATGTGGTGGGCAGCTGCCATCAGACACCCAACACGCAGTCTCGTGTTCATGGGGTCACAGAGAAGGGAACCTGAGCATTCTCATCACGCAGAGCAGGAAGCCAGGCTCAGAGCTTAAACAGCAGGGCTTCTGGCACACCTGGAGAGGCTCGCAGAGCCTGCAGTCCAGCCTGCCGAGAGGGATCCTGGCTAGGGATGTGCTGTGCAGGGCCACCAGGGGCCTCTGGGAGCCACACCCTTTGTCATCCCTGTCGTGACCCCTCTCACGCTCTATCTTGCTTGTCTAAGTCCAGAGTGCTAGGAGCAACTGCCCAGGCCCCTGTTGGAGGCCTCGGGTGAGGAATCCAGATGCAGCCCCTCTCCGGCCGGCCAGCTGGGGGTGCCTGAGGCCCCCCCTCCTCCCTGGGGGCTACACTGTTTCCCTCAGACCCTGGTGGAAATCGCCACCTGCTGGAACCTCTCCCTGCCCCTGTCCCCCCTCAGGCTCTGCCCAATTGCAGGACAATTCCAACCTTGGTGGAAGGACAGGCTTTAATGGCCTGTCCTTCCAAAGGACCCCAAACATTCCATCACCCCAAAGATGCCTGAAATCTTCACCTAGGTTAGGAGGGCCGCCCTTGGTATTGCTCAGCTCATTGGACACATGGCTCCAGTCTCCGCTTCCGTCATCCTTGGCCTTCTCCCTGCAGGTCTCCACATGACCTTCGTGTGTGGACACCTGTGCTTGGATGCAGGGCCCTCCCTATTGCAGGATGACCTCATCTTTGCTTCTCAGTTTTGCAAACACCTTGTTTCCGGAAAAGGTCACATTCTGAGGTTCGGGTGGATGTGAATTTTTGGGAGGACACAATTCAGTTCGGTGTACCCCAAGTGTCTGCCCTCCTGGGATTCTCGAACCCCTTCCCCTGGGCCTGCGTGTGCTCTGACCCAGCTCTCAGGGACCTGATTCCCTACCAGCCTTCACACTACTGTCACGGCCCATCTTAGGAATGCTTTCTTCAGTCTGGGGTGATCATTTGGGTCACCGGGACTCAGCCCCAGCACCGCGTCCCACAGAGCAGGAGCTCTCAGAACAGAGAGCTGGTGACAGGTGTCTGAGTCATGGGGAGGTTTCCCTACCATCTGGCTGCCTGACAACGTGACAAGGGGACAGCCAGGAACAGGTAGCTCCCCTGCCTCCCAAGTTCAAGCAGAAGCCGCAGGACTGGCTGCTGGCTGGGTGGGGCAGGTGGGGGCAAGGGCTGCGGAAGGGAGCTGCAAGTTTCCTGGGAAGCAGTGGGTGACCACTGAGATGCGGAGACTCTTCAGACCAGACAGCCCCCTGTAGCCCTATCTCCAGTGCCACCCTCGCCTGCCAGGCTAAGCCGTGCACACTATGATCAGCACCAACAAGAGCAGCCTGGGATTCTGTGCACTTATTCTTGTCTCCTGTGATCCTGCCAACAGCCCCACGGAGACAGGAATCTTCCAAGAGATGCTGCCCCCTCCCCCACTGGGGCTCCTGTCTCACCTGTAGCCCCGGGATCCTGGTATGGACACTGTCCCGTGGGTGTTAGGTGAGTAACGGGGCCTAGGGGCCTGGGCTCGTGGCCAGCCAGTTGGCCTGAGCCTCTTACCTCTTGGTCTTCCAAGCCCAGCTCGTTACCTCTCTTACCTCCTTGCTTCGGAGAGAAGATCTAAGTCAGCAATTACTTTCTGGTCAGTTGAGGGGGAATGGAGACTGGGGAAGGCGAGAATCTTAGAGATGGATGCTTCACCCCAAATCAACCACGCAAACCCCTCCTCCAGGGGCTACCAGGAGCCTCCGGAGCAGAAGCCGCACGGGCGCGAGAGTACAGCATCTCGGGAGAGAGAGCCTGACCGGCCTCTGCCAGGGCCGGGCTGGCCCTGCACACCAGCCTGCCTCCTCCTGCTCCAGACGCGGCCCCCGCAGAAGCCCGTGTGCAAGGTTCCCTGAGGAGTCTTTGCCCGCCTGGTACACTCGTGCACGTGTGCTCATACATGCACACACACACACACCACACACACACCCCGCCGTACTTGGTCACAGAACAGTGAATCTTTCTCCTTTGCCTGAAGGGAAGCTAAGGAGCGAGGAGAGGAAATTAGGCATCACAGGAAAGTGGTGTATATTTTCCGGGTAATTACCCACACCTTGTATAATCTAATGAGCCGTCCAGAGGCCCGGATGGAACACTGAGGAGCGTTATCGGATGTTTCCTCACAGTTTACCTGTGTGGAGGAGTTAAATTTATAGGTGGAAATGTGAGTGTGCCTACAAGAGTGTGCATGCTTGTGCTTCGTTAGTTTTCTGTGTGTAGAGCATGGGCGGGGAGCAGCCGTGGGCGGCCTGGGCTCTGTCTACGTTACCCTCACGGGGCAGAGGTATCGGGGCTGCTGGTCTCAGCTGCTTGAGTTAAGAGCCGAGATTCATCAGCATGGAGTATGGGATGTGCAGGGTGGGCACACACTTGCAGACGGCTCAGCCCAGACGCCAGGTGGGGACTTTTTCCCATTCGACATCTCAGCATTTCTTAAACTCAGGTCATCTCAATGAGTTTGCTCTATTACCTTATTTTTACTTCAATTTATTCATATTTTTTGTTTAAATTAAGATATTGTATTACTTAATTGTTTAAATTAAGATATTGTATTACTACATAGTATCTGGGAAGTCACAGGTCTGATGTAATTGCTGTAATACACTTCTGGATGATCGCATCATCTTTTATTAGAACAGTACCTGTGTAACATACAAACCTGTCTCCTTTAGCCCTCCTGACATTTGAGACATGACAGCATTGGACTCAGAGAGGTGAAGCCATTCTGCCCCAGGTGCACAGCTGGAGGTGGCAGGGACCCTGGAGGCCAGGGCTGGGAGGCCCCGGTCCAGGGCCTGCCCTCCCCTTAGCGGTCTCCGTTGGCTTCTACTTCCTCACTTCAAAATCTCCCACAGCTGAAGCCATGCAGGGAGCAAAAGCGCAGAGACGGGGGCCTCCCTCACCTATGGGAGTTTGCTGGAAACCTCTCTTTCTCTCCTGCAGGAAGAGACACACCTGAGGGCCAGGCCAGCTCTCTGCTGCTCTGAGTGGTCAGAAAAACACACCTGGTGAGGGGGAGGCGATATGACCCAAGATGTAAAATATTGGCCAGAATGGGGACCTGTCATCCCCAGCCCCGAACCTTGATGCCCCATCACGCTGGAAGCAGCAGGCTGGGGTGGAGCGAAGGCCAGCTCGAGGGAGCTCTGAGATGCCCAAAGGCACCCTCCACTGGAGGTGTCGCCCTGGAGGCTGTGGCCTGGGGGGACAGATGACGCGGGGAAGGTGGCCCTCTTGTGCCCCTTCCTGGCCCACTTCCAGACGTTGCTGAGCAGAAGCCCTGGAGCGCTCGCTCACTTGGGACACGGGGGCCTCTCCCGAATCCCTGCTCTGATGGGGGAGCTCCAGCTCTGTCCTCCAGGCCAGGGGACAAGGCAGCTTGTTGGTAGAAAGGTCCTCACAGTCTGGTCCACATACATACGGGGCACAGCAGGCAGGCCACGCTGGCTGCGTCCTCCCGGGGTCCTTTGCGGAGCCTCAGTTTCCTCCCTCGCCTGATGCTGAGAACTCGGTGAATCTCCATGAGCAGAACCTTTTTCCAGTGGCTCCCCGAAGTGCAGATGCTCCATCCTGCTGGGCCTTCAGGGTCTGCCCCAGGGGCTCCCAAAGGTGCGCCACTCTGCCGAGCCAGCAGTCTCCTCTGAGAGCTCCCAAAGCCACACCCTGAACAACTGCACTTAGACTAGCCCCGCTTCCCACATCCATCGGCCCTCAGCCCAGACCTGCTTGGCAGCCTCCGCCTTTCCATCCTTCTGTCTCCACTGTCGCCCGTCACCTCAGTCCCTCCTTTTAGTTGGCAGATTAAACGAAGGATGATTTGCATAGCAATAAAAAGGTAATTAAAATCACCAACACATGAAAAGCCCATTATAAGATTCCCTGGGAAAGACAGCTCCCCTGGTCAGGAAAGACCCGGGAAGAGGCTGGGGGTGGCGAGCCAATTACCAAAGCATGTGAGTTGTCCATTATCAGCGCTGAGGATTGCAAATATAAATATTAATTGCTGCAGGGCCAAGTTGTTAACAACCAACCAAACTCATAAATACCCTCTCACAGTTAATGGTGACGGAGTGCGTGTCCACGGCAGGGCTTCAGAAAGTGCAGGGAAGGCTGAGTCGGACGCCACAGACTGTGTCCCCTCATTCATTCAGACCCAGCTGCAATTCCTGATATCTGATTGCCTTTCAAGGTCTGATTTACTGCGTGTCGGGGTATTGATTTATTTATTATTTATGACCACTTAGAGGGACTGTGTGTGTATGTGTGTGTGTGTCCAGGTACACACACTGATATAATAAATACATGCGTCACATTATTGTTGAGTTGATAATGAAATTAGAGCTCTCCAGGCACTTAACGGTCAGCAGAAGTCCCCGGTGGCCATCTCCCTTCTGAGGACGATGGCTGCTGTGTCATCGGCCGTGAGTGGGCACTCAGAGCTCAGAAGCCAGGGTGCTGTGTGCTTGCACTTTGAGGAATCTGATGGTAGGGCATTACCTGTCCCTCCCCCCATGATTCTGCCATGGAAAACACACAGATAAATGGCATGAGCTGGGGGCCCTTTGGTCGAGCTGAACAGAAGACCCCCCAGGTCAAGCTGAATGAAACCCGGCCGTTGAAGAAGGAACTAGCCCCATCTTCCTCCATCCCTCCTCCAAGCGCCACACCTGTGACTCAAGGCCCAGACTCAGGCACCCCCAGAGGCTCGTCCCGGCCAGGAGGAGGCAACAGGAGGCTCAGGGTCCCTGAGATGTGAGTGCTTTTCTACTGGAACTTGGAACCATGACGTGTTCGTCACCCTGGGCTGTGCTCTCTGACCTGCTTGCTTTCAGGAGGAACCTAGGCTATTGCTCTCCCCACCCGCTTGAGCAAGGCAGTTGTTTGTTCAGTGATCCACTCCCGGGGTGACCATTTCCTGAGTGTGTACCACCTGTACACATGGCAAGTCCTGGGAGAATGCGAAAAACGAGTCAAGGCTGGCCCCTGATGTCCAGGGTTGTCAGCCAATACCGGAGATGCCCTGTACCAAAATTCATTCCTTTTTCCTTCCTTCCTCCCACTCCCCCACACTCTTTCCCTCCCTCCCTTCTCTCTTTCTCCCCACTTCCTTCTTCTTTCCTCTTTCTTTCTCTTCCCCCTCCTTCCCTCCTTGCTTTCTTCCCTTTCTTTCTTTCCATCAGCAGCTGTCAGGGCCCCTCTGCTATTTCGAATGCTGAGCATGGGGTAGTGAAATACAACAGACACTTTGCCCTCATGGAGCATGCACTCCAGTGAGGAAAGCAGACAATTAATAAGGAATGCGTCGAGTGATGGGGCTTCCCCAGTGGCTCAGCGGTAAAGAATCAGCCTGCAATACAGGAGACACGGGTTTAATCCCTGTTGGGAAGATCCCCTGGAGGACGGCATGGCAACCCACTCCAGTGTCCTTGCCTGGAGAATCCCATGGACAGAGGAGCCTGGCAGGCTGTGGCCCATGGGGTCACAAAGAGTCAGACAGGACTGAAGCGACTGAGCACGCCTGCAGACCTGTCAAGTGGTGACAGGTGCTAAAGACAGAGAGAATGGTTGTGGACGGTGCTATTTTATGCATGGCGGCCAAACAAGGCATCTGACCAGGTGGCTTTTGAATGATGTCTTTGAAGACAAAGAGGGACTCATGGCTGTACCAGGGGAAGGGCATTCAGAGAGAGGGGAAACAGGGAAAAGAAAATGAGGTGGAAGTGTGATGGGAGAGGAGTGGGAAGTGGGAAGGTGATGGGGTGTGGTATGGAGACACTGTGGGTAGAGGTGGGAATTTCAGACTGTGTAGAATTTTGCTGGGAAGACCAGCGAAGGACACTGAGAAAGACTGCCCAGTGAGGTCGGAGGAGACTGAGGCTGCGTGGCTTCTTGGAAGTGAAGTGGACAGGGAGCTGCCGAAGAAGGAGCACCTTAAGCACTAGCAGCAGGCTGAGTGAAGTGAGAGCCGAGATGACCACTGGGTTTAGCATCATGAAGACACTACAAGCACTGTTTAGTTAGATGGTGAGAACAAACTCTGCAGTGATTACAGATATAAGGGAGAAGAAGAGGAAACAAGCAGAGACAATTTGCCGAAGGGCACATACTATAAATGCAAGTAGAGAAAAGGACACGGCTCATAAAAATGTAGGGACAATGTCCATGTGTACACATGCACACACATGGGAAAGATACTTATATGTCTTTTACACACACGCACATTTCATACATATGAAAGATATTTATCACAAAATTTTATGATTCAGTAGAATGGAGAAGTTTGATGATGTAAGAGATGGAGGCAAGATATTGTGGAGTGACCCCAAGAAAGAGACAAATAAAGTGCTGAGAGAATTTCATTCAGCCCTGCCCCCAGGACCCACAATGTCCCTCAGTGCCCAAGTGGCTGTCCCTGGTGCTGAAAGTGACTTAGCGTCCAGCTGAGACTACACTCGGAGGGTAAAGAATCCGCCTGCCAAGCAGGCGATGCAGGTTTGATCCCTGAGTTGAAAGATCCCCTGGAGAGGGAAATGGCAATCACTCCACTATTCTTGCCTGGGAAATCCCGTGGACAGAGGAGTCCTTGGAGCCACAAAAGAGTCAGACACGATTTAGCAACTAAGCAAGAACAGAACAAGAGCACACTCACGTGTCCAGAGGTATTCAAACACGATTTGTGGTGTCAAATTTAACCACATCAGCCTATACGTTTAATTGCTATTTTACTAGTCATAAATCATAAACATCACTCAATTTATTGTATTTCATCTGTACTGGAGAGGGTGGGACACAGAGGAAAGGGAAATAGGGTAGGAGAGGCTGGTTTTTTACACAGAGCCCACGACATGCCAGGCACATTGCTAGGCAGTGTTTACAGGTGATATCACATGATTCTCATGGCCACCTGGCAAGGTGAGTACCAGAAACGTTGTCTTTTTCCAATGTAGACGGTTTAGAGAGTGTCCAAGCATGGACAGCTGGGAGAGGGAAGGGCAGGGTCAGTATTTGAATCCACGTCTAACTACATGCCCTTGTCCACTTGCATGCTTAACCGCCCACTGCGGGACATATCGTTTGTCCCATCTCCTTCCTTAATGGTTTTCCTGTAGTCAACAGGGGACGAGACAAAGACAGGAGTCAGTCTGCCAGGCTGGAAGAGCTTGGAGAAGCTACAGCTTGTGTGGATCGTGGGAAACACAGAAGAAGGTTTATGCAGGGCGTCAAACTCACATCAAAAGAATAAGTTTTCACGCAGTGCACATAAGCTTAGTCCCTTTCCATACTAAATAGCAGCAGTGCTTTTCGCCTTATTGAATTACTTCTGTCTAACCCAGTGATTTATATGCTGTGACAATCAGTGAGACCTTTCCAGGTACATGGAATGGTGGCCCTAACACGTGCTGCTCCTGCCGCAGGGACCACCACTGACTGAAGGACCCCACAGAGGCTCTGCTGGTACCACTGTGCTGGTACCCGTCATCCAAGCCTCCCACCCCCATATTTTTCTTTACAGGTGTCAAATCTGCAAGAGAGCTGAGGGGTCCACCTGCCTTCATTTTTTTCAATCTCCTTCCTTGATTCTTCACACTCATTTCCCCCACAAAAAATGCCCTGCACATTGAATCTCATCTTGGCAGCTGCTTCTTAATGGATGAAACAAACTCAAGCAGGTAGAGCTAACCTGCAGAGGACCTTCTACACCAGAGGTGGTTGGTCATCAAGGTCTCAGCCAGTGGTATTTTGTGTGTGTGTGTGACCAATCAATCAGGGAACCTCATTCTAAATTAAGATTCTTTCAGTATCTATAATGCAGGCATTCCATGAGTTGCCACAATGGACGTCCCCGTCAACTGGCATGATTGGGTGATTCTAGTATATGTGCTACTGAAGTGAGCACAGGATTGGGTGGTTCTAAGGGGAAGGATTTCTTGGCCCTCCCCCTTAGCTTTCTTTCCTCCTTCCCACACACACAAAAAAATGTTGCTCACAGGCCCCAGCTTATCAGAGTTAGGTTAAGGTGTTAACTGCCACATGACCAGACCCCTCTCTTTGCAAACTTATTTGGATAGAGAGAGAGATGAGGCTCCAGGGGCTTAGGGGGGAGGCAGCCTGGCCTCAGTGGGGCCTGTGTGTTTGTCTGTATCCACACTTATGAGAGAGACCTGCAGGGCCTCCCTGCTTCTGTGGGTTGAGCCCCATGAAATTGCCATTCTGTGGGTCAAGAGCAGCTGACTCGGTGATTTCATTCAGTCTGTGATGATAACTTCCTTGAGAATCTTGTTGGGTTGATGAGGAAGAGGTTGGCTGGATGAGGCTCACATACTCTTGGCCCCCAAACCAGCAAATGCCATCCAGCCCAATCTCTTCCAAATCAGGTTTGCATAAATCCTACCCACCCACGGAGGCGGGGACTCACCAGTAACTGCTTTTCCTAAATTCCACTCACAAAAAGGACCAGATGTTTTCTAAAACAAAAGGGCATTTATGAGACTCCTGAGGACTGTCTTAACTAGGCCAGAAGGCAGTACCCAAAGGGACAAAATGAAGCCTGGATTCAGAGGAAAAAGAAGGAAACCCGTGGGGGCAGGACGGAACACACGAACGTGCCTCTTGCCCTGGGGGCCCAGGGCTGCTTGCCGAGATTCCAGTTCATGTTTTCATTGTCCTCGTTCTTCACCTGAAACTCCCAATCCCATCCGCTCCCATCCATTTAGTTGCCCAGTTCAGAAACCTGGGTCTCCTCCTTCTCCCTCATGCCCGCATCAGCCCCTCACTACATCACATCGACCTCTGAAATGTTTAAAGAATCCATCCACTTGTCTTCAGCCCGCTGCCTCCACCCTGGGCAAGGCCAGCCCGGGCCCCATCCAGACCACGGTGACCACCTCCTCGCCACCCCCTCCCAACTCCAGTTTTATTCCCTTGAGCTTATCCCCTCCCCAAGGCCAGAGAGGCCTTTCAACCGCGCATCTTATGCCAGCGTCACAGCTTAAAGGCCTTCAGTTTTGTTTTTTTTTTCCCCATTGCTTCTAGAACAAACCTAAGCTAGGGATCTTGACAAGCAGGCCATTCTCACCTGCCAAGTTCATCTGACCCGCACATCCCACCCCAGAGAGACTGTTTCCCAGGCACGATGAACCCTCTCCTGCCTGACCAACGATCACTCTTCCCAAACGGCTCTCTCCCTCCCTGGCACCCTTCAGGAACGACACGGCCCAAGCTCCCCGTCTCAGAACCCAGTTCAGTGGAGCCATCACCAGGGTGTGTCAGCGTACCCTCTCTTCTATCAGCTCTTCGAGGGCAGGCAAGGCCAGGCCTTCTTGCTCCAGTTTCCCTGTAGCTCTGCTCAGGCTGAAGGTGGGTTCACTCAGATATTACGTGGTGAACGAGTGTTACTATCTTCACTGTGGCCTTTTCCCAGTGAGCGAGAGGGACGGCAGAATGCCAGGCATCTGGGGGCAGCTGGAGGAGGGACCATGAGGGGCTCTGAGCTGTCACTGGCGACCCTGCGCTCCCAGGGCCCGAGGCTGGTGCTGACAGCGAGGGCAGAAAGGCTTGTACAGGACTGGACTGCACGCCTCCTCCTCACACCAAGCTCAGAATCCGCCTTTTATTAATACAAAGACAGCGAGACGCTGCGATCTCTGGTCTGTCGCATGCAGAGAGGATGGGCAGTGTCCTGGAGGAGAAACCACCGCAGCAGGGCTCCTGTGACACAGGCCAGGCGTCCTCCCCAGCCCTGCGATGCTGCTCCACCGGGAGGGGCACCGTCAGCTCCTGTCCCCTGAGCAGATGTTCTCCATCTGCAGGGGGGGATGGCAGTCTCCGCATTGCAGCGTGGCTGCAAGAAGTTGGGGAGACAGCAACCTGGCTTTTTCACTTCCAAGGGCCTCGACATCACCTGTGCAGCGTCCTGGTGGGGGCCAGAATGACGTCCATCACACCCACACGTGATGGACCCGGGCCCCACGTCTCTGGGAGATTGCGACCTAAGCTCCTAGGTTGGACCACATCAGCCTCCTTCTCTGCCACAGCCCAGGTCCTTGCCCACAAAGAGCAGCCCCCTAAGTGTTTACTGGACCCCCCAGAGCTGATCTGTCTGATATACCCGTTTCTCAGAGGCACGTCCTCCCGGGCCCCCGCACCTCAGACGTGGGCATCTGCTGATGGCCTTCACTTCTAATTAGCTCTGCACGTCAAGCTGCAAATTGGCAAAACTGTCAGACAAGCGACAACAGAAAAAAAAAAAAGTTTTTAATTAGTTCTTCACGGAGATCGGGAAACGTGGTAAAAGAAGAATGTTGGAATCTGCACATGGTTCTTTGAACTATAATTAGTGTGTTGGATGTAAAAGCTGTAAAAGCCCATTAGCTCCTGTGCTCGCTGCAGAAAAGTGCGACGGCGAAGAGGCGTGGGGGAGGCGGCGTGCGGCCGTCGGCGTTCTCATCTGAAGGAGGCGCATCCCCCGCTTCTGTGGCTGGGGTTCACCCTTTCCGCAGCGGGCACGTCAGAGAGCCTCAGGAATGCGTGTCCCCTGAGGCCTTCTCCTCCAGTCCTCGAAGGAGGACGACAGCTCTGGGAACCTGGGTGCTTGGGGAGCAGAGAAGGAGAGACTTGACCCATGTCCTCCTCAGACCCCCCGAACCCTGGATGGTACCCTGAGCCCCTGGGGCAGCAGTTTCTTCCGTGGAAAGTGGGGACAGTTGCTTAGGGCTGGACTTCATGTTGAGTCTTTGACTGTCTTGGTGGGGGATCCTATTTAGGTAATGGGGCAGGGGGCTAGGGAGTGAACCAAAGAAGCCCTGTTTCAACTGATGTAAGATGCTCCGGAGCATCTTAGGTACTTGTAGGTACTTCCCGGGTGATTCAGATGATAAAGAGTCTGCCTACAATACGGGAGGTCTGGGTTTGATCCCTGGGTCGCAAAGATTCCTTGGAGAAGGAAATGGCAACCCACTCCGGTATTCTTGCCTGGAAAATCCCATGGATGGAGGACCCTGGCAGGCTAGAGTCCCTGGGGTCACAGAGTTGGACACAACTGAGTGACTTCACTTTCTTTTTTTCAAGATACTCCAAAGCATGTTCATCCTGGCAAAGCCACCTGAAGCCCAGCCTCCCTGGGAATCTTTCCTCCTGCTGATGAGAATTTCCCTTCTCCAAGCTCCAGTATCAACTAGTAATAGAAATATTCATAGTAGTTGCAACCAGATACATGGCATGCTCTATGTGCTAAGTCTTAACTAATCTTTTCCTCAGTTTACAGATGAGGAGACAGGACGGGGATGTCACATAACTTCCTCAGGGTCAGACTGCCATAAGTGGAGGAGTCTGGATTCAAACCTGGCAGTCTGACTCCGGAGCCCATGTTGACAACCAATGCCCAGCACCACTGATATTCTCTGCACATCTGCTGTGAACGAGGTCTTGAACCAGGTGCACAGTTAGATCACCTATTAACCCCCAAACCACCCTGTAATGGGGCAGAAAGACGGGGCCATCGAAGGTGAGGAAGCTGAAAAAACTTCAGCATGGTTTCGGGCTCAGACACGGCGGAGCTGGCATCTGAACTCAGATCTCCTGGTTCCAGCAGGTACACTGCCCCTCACGCGGCCCCAACACCACACAGTTTTAATTCTGCTGTTGTGTACTTCATAACCCTCTCTGGCATTTTATGCAGGTAGAACATTCACTCAGAAAGATGCAGGAGTCATGAGTGGACAGGCTGATGAGACTTTACAGGGTTAACTCATCCAGGAAACCACCAGCCAGGTCGAGAAATAGATCCTTACAGTCTTCCCTCCCATTACCACGCCTCAAAGACTACCCCGCCATTCTAACTTCCAATACTGTACACCAGCCTAGAACTTTAGAACTTCATATAGATTGCATCATGTACTAGGTACTCTTTTGGGTCTGGCTCCTTCCAACATTATGTTTGTGAATCCTCCATGCTGTTGACGGTAGCAATATTCCTCTATTTATGGCTGTATTATTTGTGTATGACTATATTAACATTTATTATACATTTTAAAATTGACGGG
This sequence comes from Bos indicus x Bos taurus, assembly GCF_003369695.1. Taxonomy (NCBI): domain Eukaryota; kingdom Metazoa; phylum Chordata; class Mammalia; order Artiodactyla; family Bovidae; genus Bos; species Bos indicus x Bos taurus. Next base: position 2,122,613 of record NC_040089.1, read on the forward strand.
CAATATGATCATTACTGATTTTTTGGTTATCATCATTCGGTTCAGTTCAGTTCAGTTGCTCAGTCGTGTCCGACTCATTGCGACCCCGTGAATCGCAGCACGCCAGGCCTCTCTGTCCATCACCAACTCCCGGAGTTCACCCAAACTCACGTCCATCGAGTTAGTGATGCCATCCAGCCATCTCATCCTCTGTCATCCCCTTCTCCTCCTGCCCCTAATTCCTCCCAGCATCAGAGTCTTTTCCAATGAGTCAACGCTTCACACGAGGTGGCCAAAGTATAGGAGTTTCAGCTTCAGCGTCAGTCCTTCCAATGAACACCCAGGACTGATCTCCTTTAGGATGGACTGGTTGGATCTCCTTGAAGTCCAAGTGACTCTCAAGAGTCTTCTTCAACACCACAGTTCAAAAGCATCAATTCTTCGGTGCTCAGCTTTCTTCACAGTCCAACTCTCACATCCATACATGACCACTGGAAAAACCATAGCCTTGACTAGACGGACCTTTGTTGGCAAAGTAATGTCTCTGCTTTTCAATATACTATGTAGGTTGGTCATAACTTTCCTTCCAAGGAGTAAGCATCTTTTAATTTCATGGCTGCAATAATCATCTGCAGTGATTTTGGAGCCCCAAAAAATAAAGTCTGACACAGTTTCCACTGTTTCCCTATCTATTTGCCATGAAGTGATGGGACCAGATGCCATGATCTTAGTTTTCTGAATGTTGAGCTTTAAGCCAACATTTTCACTCTCCTCTTTCACTTTCATCAAGAGGCTCTTTAGTTCTTCTTCACTTTCTGCCATAAGGGTGGTGTCATCTGCATATCTGAGGTTATTGATATTTCTGCCAGCAATCTTGATTCCAGCTTGTGCTTCATCCAGTCCAGCTTTTCTCATGATGTACTCTGCATATAAGTTAAATAAGCAGGGTGACAATATACAGCCTTGACGTACTCCTTTTCCTCTTTGGAACCAGTCTGTTCCATGTCCAGTTCTAACTGTTGCTTCCTGACCTGCATATAGGTTTCTCAAGAGGCAGGTCAGGTGGTCTGGTATTCCCATCTCCTTCAGAATTTTCCACAGTTTATTGTGATCCACACAGGCAAAGGCTTTGGCATAGTCAAGAAAGCAGAAATAGATGTTTTTCTGGAACTCTCTTGCTTTTTCCATGATCCAGCGAATGTTGGCAATTTGATTTCTGGTTCCTCTGCCTTTTCTAAAACCAGCTTGAACATCTGGAAGTTCACAGTTCACATATTGCTGAAGCCTGGCTTGGGGAATTTTGAGCATTACTCTACTAGCGTGTGAGATGAGTGCAATTGTGCGGTAGTTTGAGCATTCTTTGGCATTGCCTTTCTTTGGGATTGGAATGAAAACTGACCTTTTCCAATCCTGTGGCCACTGCTGAGTTATCATCATTAGAACTGTAATAAATCTCCATGTGCAGGTCTTTGGATGAATACCTACAGCATTTCTGTTGGGTCAGTGTCAAGGAGTGGAATTAATGGGTCATGAAAAGAGGGGTTGGACTCAACTTCATTGGATCCTGGTGAACACTGCTTCAAAGTGGTTGTACCAATTTATGCTCCTGCTGGCTGTGTGTTTTTAGCTACTTCACATCTTTGCTGACATTTAGCCTCTTCACATTATAAAAATTCAGCCGTTATGGTGGGACTGCTGTTCTATGATTTTAACATACATTTTCTTGGAGCCTAATGAGATTACACACTCTTGTTCATGGCCCAATTCAGAGTTATATCCTCGTGAAGTTCCTGTTCAAGCTATTTGTCATTTTAAAAAACTGGGTTGTTTGTATGTTCCCTGTTGATTTAAAGAAGTTCTCTTTTAAATTTGTTCTGAGTCTTTTGATGGACATAAATTCTTAATTCTAATCAAATAGCAACCACCTTGAGCTCTATGAGGAGGAGGCCTGTGTCATTTCTTGGCCTTTTTTGTTCTACTTTTCACAGTTAGGTCTAAAATCTAACTCTGAACCGGTATTTTGAGTGGTTTTTGGATAACTTTGATGTAATGTGAGGTGATGGCCAACTCTTTTTTTTTTTTCGTGTGCTGCTGCTGCTGCTAAGTTGCTTCCGTCGTGTCCGACCCTGTGCGACCCCAGAGACGGCAGCCCACCAGGCTCCCCTGCCCCTGGGATTCTCCAGGCAAGAACACTGGGGTGGGTTGCCATTTCCTTCTCCAATGCATGAAAGTGAAAAGTGAAAGTGAAGTCGCTCAGTCGTGTCCGACTCCTAGCGACCCCATGGACTGCAGCCCACCAGGCTCCTCCATCCATGGGATTTTCCAGGCAAGAGTACTGCAGTGGGGTGACGTTGCCTTCTCCGTTTTTTTCATGTATCAACATCCAATTAACAGGGCATCATTTATTGGAAAGACTGGTTTTCCCCACCATACTGTGGGGGCACCTTGGTAAAAATCATAAGAATTTTCTTTGTGGAAAAGTTTTCAAGTACAAATTCATTTTCTTTCAATAATTTAAGGGTCATGCCAGTTAGTTATTTGCTCTTCAGGCAACCATGGTTGCTTGTGTATTTAAAGAGGTTGTGAATTTTACCTAAGTTATCATGCATTTATTGGAATAAAGTTTGTAAGATGTCCTCATTAGCCTTTTAATATCTACTCAGACTGTAATGAGGTCACCTTTGTCATTTCTGAAGTTTATGGTGAATATCTTTTTTTCTATTCAATCTAGCTAGAGAATTACCAATTTTAATGATCTTCTCAGACAAAAAAAGAAAACAAAAAAACCCAGCTTTGCCTCATTGATCTTCTCTATTGTTCTTCTCTCCTCTATTGCATGATTTCTGCCCTAATCTTGAGTGTCTCCTAACCTGCTTAATTTCAGTTCTGTTTGCTCCTCTACGGACTCTTTAAGGTAAAAGCACAGAGCTTTGATTTGAAACTTCTCTTTGAATAATGGTCCTTAACCCTCTGAATTTCTCCCAACCTACTGTTTTAGTGACATTTTACAAATTCTGATACATTCTATTTTAATTTTCATCCAGTTCAAAATACTTTCTAATTTCCTTTGGGTTTCTTTGTTGATGCATGGATCCACTTACAAGAGTGTTGCTTGGATTCTAAATATTTGGGGACTTTCCAGAAACCTTTTTCCTATTGATTTCCAATTTAAGTCTATCGTGGTCACAGAACACACTGTCTATGACCTGATTCCTTTTTAATGGATTGAGATCTTGTCTTAATGGCCGGAATACAGTCTGCCTTGGTAAAGCTCCACGCGCACTTGAAAAGAACGTGCTTCATAAACGTCAGTCAGGTCACCTTGGTTAGCAGTGCTGTTCAGAGCTTCTCACGTCCTTATCTACGTATGACTGGGTCCTGGTTGTTCACCTGAAGCTATCACAACATTGTTAATTGGCTATACCGCAATACAAAATAAAAAGTCAAAACAATTTTTTTAAGGGTTTAATGTCTTTACTGATTTGCCGCACTTAATCCATCAATTATTGAAAAACAGGTGTTTAAGTCTCAACATTTTTGTGGTTTGTCTGTTTCCCTGTGTTTCTATGCATTTTGGCTTCATGCATTCTGAGTTGCTGTTATTAAGTGCATTGACATTTAAGATTATTATGTTCTCATGATGAATCAAAACCTTTATCATTCAAGATGAATTTTTAAATCCATACTAACATTCCTCACTCTGAAATCTATGTTGTCTGATATTCTTGTAGCCCCTCCAGCCCCCTCATGCCTTTTTTTTCCATAAAGGCTAGTTCAGTAGACCATTTTCTATCATTTTACTTTTATCCTATTGTGTCTTTATATTTAGAGTGAGCTTTTGCAGACAGCATCAAGTTGGGTCTTTCTTTCTGCATCCAACCTGAAAACCTCTGTCTCCTGATTGATGTGTTGAGAAAATTTAAATTTAAAGTAATTACTGATAACGTTTGTGCTTATGTTGCTTTTTGATGCCTGTCTTCTAAGCATCTTTTCATTGTTGTTTTTCCTTTTTTAAGTCTACATGCTGTGTGCATGTCTAGAGGTTCAATCTGGGTCCTTTCACATTTTCCATGTCATTCCTTAATATGTTCCATCTTTATCTTTTTGAACGTGTGGAATATAGTTCCAAGAGCCATTTCACGTCCTTGCCTATCACTGCAACAATCTGTGTCAATTCTACGGTACTTTCTATTGAATACTTTTTCTCATCATCTTGGGTCATATTTTCCTTCTGCTTCACATACGCGGGAAGTTGACCGGATAGCAAATACTGTGAATTTTATCTTGTTGGGTCCTGGATATTTTTGTGTTTCTAACAGTGTTCTTGAGCATTACCATGGGATCTAATTGAGTTCCTTGGGAATATTTCTGCCCTTTTAAGACCTTTCCTAAGATTCATTAGGTTGGATCAGAGTCACCCTTCGGTGTGAGATAATTATTCCCTGAGCAATAATACTCCTGAGGCATAATAATAATTACTCCTGAGAAGAATAATTACTCCTGAGCAAGACTTCCCGAATACCTGAGCCCTTGCGTTACGAGGTCTTGCTGTCTGACTATTGGAATGAGAGGAGAGATGAGCCCAATACCCCCTGCCCTGTGTGGACATGGGGACTTGTTCTAATTCTCAAGGGTCCGTCTTTCTCCAGCCTCAAGCAGCTCAGCAGTTCCCTCACTGCATTGTCAGCTACAAATTGGCCTTTTGTGGGCACTTGTCATTTACCGACAAGGATTAAATCATGTGACGCTGCAGCTGCTGACTTCCAACACCCCAGGGGAGCTCAGGGAGGAGAGCAGGAATGAGGGAAAACAGGCAGGACAGGTCTTCAGATAGATATTCTCAGGAACTGATTTTATGAGCCCAAATTTGTGTCTCCTCGTAGCTAAAGCAACAAAATCCTTAATGGTGATGATTGTTTCTGGTGACTAGCAGAAGCTTCATGAGACCCACAGAAACGTTCTACAAAAGTATGTGCCTGATTGCATGCACTCCCCCATCACGGGAACGTATTGACCTCCCCCACCTGCCTCTTGGGAGCAGTCTCTCAGAGCTCTCTCAGGTGCTGTCTCCCAGGCTGCACGCCTCATTTTGCCCCAAATAAAACTTTACTCGGGACCCACACATTGTGCATTTTTTTAAAGTCGACGGCATGCATGCACTGTCATCTTATTTCCACATACTTTTTAAACCACTGGGCTTCCCTCGTGGCTCAGCTGGGAAAGAATCCACCTGCAGTGCAGGAGGCCTGGGTTTGACCTCTGGGTTGGGACGATCCCCTGGAGAAGGGAAAGGCTACCCACTCCAGTATTCTGGCCTGGAGAATTCCAGGGGCTGTATAGTCCATGGGGTCTCAAAGAGTCAGAGGTGACTGAGAAACTTTCACTTTAAACCATCACACTAAATTATTATTTTTGCTTCAAAGCGTTGCTTTATTTTTAAAATACTTTTATATTTTAAAACTCAGAAACAAAAAAAAAATCACATACATGATTTACAAAGTATTCCTAGGCAAACACCCCGATAATCACCCTGAGTTCAAGAAACAGAGCTGTGTTGCCCATCCTGGGAGCTCTGCCCATAAGCCTCACCTCAACCAAAGCCCCTCTACTCCCCTCCACATCCCTACAAGTACCACTATCCTGATTTTCATTGCAATTACGTTTTTTAAATTAAAAAAAAAAAAAAAAAAAGCTTTATCATTCAAAGGTGAATCCCTGGACATTGCGGCTTACTTTTGCTCAATTTAAAAATATGACACGTCCTTTAAGTTTCTTTCATCCTGCAAGTCCCCCCTACTTCTTTCGGCTCCTCACCATTATCTATGGGGAAGCCGGGTTCCTTTGACTTGCAGACTTGCCGGCAGTCTGGATTTTGCCGATAGCATTCTCCGTGTATTCCTCTGTCTTTATACTTTCTGCATATTGGCTGCTGGATCCAGAGGCTGGGTCAGACTCAAGCTTAATCCCTTTCGTAAGATGCTATTTGGTGTTTGGCCAGACAGCAAGAGGCACATTATTTCTGATTCTATCTCTTTGTCATGTGAACAGCCTTATTTCTAATGCCGAGCCCTCCTAACTCATCCATGGGTGTGGAAGGTGATATTCTAACTCTGTCATCTCTTTTGACTATTATTTGTCAACCAGCTTTTCAAGAATTTAAGGGAAAAGTCATCTTCTTTACCCACATGCTTACCATTTCAGAGCTAGCATTTCCAATGCTCATTTTTTTTTTTCCTTTTATGGGAGGAATTTTTTTTTTCCCCCCAAGATAGGAGCACTGGTGAATTCTGTATTCGTTTCTATGGAAGTATCTTTCTTTGACCCTCATATTCAAGAGCATTTTGCTGCTTATAGAATTCTAGGTTGACTTTGAATGATGGCATTCCCTGGTCTTCCTGCCTCAGTGTTTCTGGGAGATATCAGCTGCTATTTTCCCCTCTCAATGCCTCAGGGAGTCTCCCTTTAGCTGTGAGATTCAGCAGTTTGGCTAGGGTGTGCCTAATTGTGCCTTTCTTTGTGTTTATTTTGGTTGATTTTACCTAGTTTCTTGGACTGATGGTCTTACTTACCTTTAGAAGATTTCAGATAAAGTGTATTTAAATACTTTTTCCTTCTTATTCTCTGTTCCTTATGTGTTAGATCACTTATATTATTCCACAGGTGAATGAAATTCAGTTTTTTTTGTTCTCCATGGTTTAATTTATTCCATCTCAAATAACCTGTCTTCAAGTACAATGCTCTTTTCTATTGTAGAGTCTAATGAGTTTTCCACTTGCTTTTAGAGTTTTGATAGCTCTCTCAAACATTCCTTACCTCTTCACTCATTATATACATTTTTACTGATAGACACTTTCACATAGTTATCATAGATATTGTGAAGTCCTTTTCTCATGTCTGGATCTGTTTTTATGACTTTTTTTTTTTTAATCTTGCCTAACAGATGTCTACTGCATCTCGGCTCTGATCATTTTTGTTTCTGTTTTATTGAAATAGAATTGACATGTAATATTGTGCAATTTAAGATATACAACATGTTGACTCGATGCATTTATATATTGCAATATTATTACCACAGTAGTTAGCTAACACCCCTATCATGTCACATAATTACCATTTATTTTTTGTGGCAGGAACCATTAAGATCTTTTCTCTTAACTTGAATACAGTCTTGTTGACTATGATCACTATGGTGTGTGCTAGATCTCCAGGACTTATCATTATCTACTTTCAAGTTTGTGCCCTTGAACGGTCTCCTCAGGTCCCCACCCTCCATAGTAACTTCTGTCTTTGTAGCTGTTGAATTCTCTGCTGCAGCCTTCCAGCCTTCTCGCTCACTGTTTGGCGAGGCTCCTGTTGCCTTGTCCTGTGTCTGTGCAGTCTGGGAGGCAGCTGGGAGCTCACAGTGTTGGGGTGTCTTCCTGCAATCCAGGACTTTCTCCTTCAGTTTCCAGCCTCCCTGGTGTTACTAAATTTGATATCTGACTTTCTAGCCCAGTAAGATTTCTGATTTCTTCTTGAGCTCTGATCTGACTGGATTCAGCTTGTGTCCTGTGGACTGGACATTCTCTCAGGGAAAAAGCCAGGTGGATGGAGCACACAGACAATTTAACCCTCTTATCTCGGGGATTGCAGCTCCTCCAACTTCTGTCTGCCTCATCTTTACTCCAGTCTGTTGCACCATTGGGGCCTCTGCTCGCAGAGTGAGGGTTCTTTCTCCCCAGTTGTTTCCTCCCAAGTTCTTTGAGACTCCAAAGCCCTGCTTGGCTTCAGAGCCCTGCTCAGTTGCTCTGGGCATGGTTTCTAGGTGTTTACAATCACCTGGGGCTTGGGATTTGGCAAATTCTCCAAGAGAAATGTTTGTTCAAGATGGTAGAATCACATCTGTGCAATTCTCTTTTCCCATAGACTTTGGCCCCTCAAGTCCTGACTGCCTGGATGATCCTGAGTTGTCTGTGATCTTTTCAGACCCATGAGACATGCATTCTCTGCTTGGACTTTGTGCCCTGAACAGCAAATCACACACGTCCCCAGAGCAGGGAGGCGTCCCCTTCCCTCCTCTGTTCCCTGCCCCCCTCCTCCTGGGGATGATCTTGGCTGTCTTGGGTGTATTTGATGCTTTCAAACAGCAGTTTCTCTTATGTGTTACCCAGCTTTACTGACCATTATTTGTGGGAATGTTGGTCTGGCACAACATATTCTGTAAGTAGAAGTCATCTGCTTCATATAATTGATTTTTCCCCATAACCAGACTATAAGCTTCCATAGTCTGGTTTTCCCCATATTTTCAATTTCACACAACCTAATTTTATCCTGAGCACACTCTTGGGGTCCAGCAAACACAGTTTTATGTAGAAACTAAAAACGGAAGCAATTACTTGGGGAATTTCAGTAAAAAAATCATCTGGGGTTATATTTATCTGGGCTGCCCATACAAAGTCCAGAGAAAACAAGGAGTAATTTGGCAGGTTTTTGGAGTAGAGACAACATAACAAATATTTGAGTTCTTTGAATAAGTGCTATTTGAGTTCTATCATGGCCTATGACGTTAGCCACATGAGTTCTGTTTCATGTGGGTTTAGTTTTCCTAGGAAGATAAGCAAGCCCCTTGTGTGTAAGCACCCTGGTCTCTCTAAACTTGGTTGTTACCTGTGCTGGAACTTCCAAGAGGTGATTTTGAGGAGAGGACAGTTTTCATCTCATAGCATCACCTTCCAGGTTGAGTGAGCCTGATCGCAGATCCCCCAGGGCCCTTGGCATCACGTGATGGAGCTGTTCCAGAATCAGGTGCCGGTTCAGACCAAATTGTCTAGCTGTGAGATTCAGTTCTCATCTGAAGGGCTCGTCGCAAGTCCACACTCCTCCAAGTTCAGCTTGTCGCCATGCATAGGAGAGTAGCATCTCCACCTCGCCATGACATGAGGAGGGGTAACAGGGTGGTGACAGGGGTAACAGGTCCGCGCCCGGCGCAGAGATGGGGCCCAGCATGCGTCGCTTTGCTCCCCTTCTCTCCCCTGAGATCTCACCAAGGAACCCCTGGCACGCTGCCATGTGACGCCCATTTCTGGAAGGCAGGGACCGCCCCGCCGTCTTGGGCAGAGGGTCTGCGGTGGGGCCGGGGGTAGCGCAGCAGGAGAGGGAGCTGAGCTGCCTTCCTGTACCTGTTGTGACAATGGCACTCAGTGGGCCCCTTTCTGTGCTGGGGTGCGGGGACGCAAGGAAAAAGGCTGTGGACGCAGGCCCGTGAGCGCTCCAGGGGGCTATGGTTACCATGGAAACGTGAAAGGAGCTCTAAGGGAACTGACCGTGGAGGGAAGATCCCACACGCACTGAATGCTGAAACCAAGTGGCACTGGATCTGTCCGCGGACTGCACCCTGCTGATGGCCCTTCACAGGAAGGCCACTCTCCTTCCAGCTGGGGTCGCCCATCTGCTCAGGACACAGGCGGCACAGAGAGCAGAGGAGAGCAGAGCAGAGTGTCACGGACCACAGGATGTGGGACACCAACGGCGCTGCCATGTCCCGGACCGCTATCAGCACCTGCCAACGCCCTGGCCCGCCCGCCTCCGCCCGGAGGACACTGCAGCTGTGTGTTGGGCCAGTCGGTGTCCGGGACACAGGAGCCATTGTGGAGTGAGGAGCTTAGCGCGCTCTGCCCGTGGGCCTGTCGGGAGGGCTTCTCTCCCCGCTCTCGCTCACCTGCACCTCCTGGGGTGAGTCCTCCGATCACCTGGAAACATGCCTGGTTACCCCCAGCTGTGGCCGGACGCAGAGACCCGTGTCTGCCCTCAAGTCTGCTGCCAGAAGGAAGAGCCCAGATCTAAGTACTGAACTGAATCATGGAAAGGTCTCCCACCATCACCTGTCTTTCCTTCTCCCACTCTGACCCCCGAAGCTCCCCCCTGAGGCACACAGGCCAGGAGCCACCTCTAGGCAAACTGCGTCAGGGTGTTTGACCATCAGCTGGCTAGAACGCACGGGTCCACCAGGCGGGCTCCTGCCCAGCTGCTCAGGCCATGACTGGGGGCTGCGTCCAGAGGGAGAGAAAGAGCAAGACCAAATAGCAAGGGTTCCCCTCTGCTGCTGGAGATAAAAGAAGAAACATCCTGAAGGCACATTTTATCAGGGATCACAGAGCTCAGAGCACGCGCACCTTTGTCCCTGCCCAGGCCCGAGCCCTTCTGCTCTGGGAGCCCTTCTCCTCCCCAGAAAGTGCCGGGAGGGAGAAGACGGCCTCTGTGGGCTGGGCTGTGTCCGCCTCCCGTGTCTTCCAGGCACTGGTTCCCAGTCCTGACATTTCCAGCCACACAGGACCATTCTGCTCTTTCCGCCCCATTACTTCCTTTAAAACCTCGAAAATAGTGAGCATCACCCCCTCCCATCCTCCTAAACACACACACACACACACACCCCATTACACATACCTGCTCCCTCACACCCCCCCACACCTCTACACATGCCCCCACACACGCCCCTACAGACACCCCTACACACACACACACACCCCCCCCCTACACATGGCCACACACACACACAAACTCCCATATACAGCCACACACACACACACGTACCCCCCCACACCCTTACACATGCCCCTACACACTCCACACACACCCACATGCCCTCACATCCCTTCACACACACACACACACCCACACCCACACACATCCCCCACACACCCCTACAGATGCCCCTACACACACTCCCACACAAACACACCCACATCCCCCCACACCCCTACACACACACACACATATACCCCATTACACACACCCACTCCCCCACAACCCCCCACACCCCTACACACACATACATATACCCCATTACACACACCCGCTCCCCCACAACCCCCCACACCCCTACACACACCCCTACAGATGCCTCTACATACACACATACCCACACACACCCCTATACACACCCCCGAACACACACACCCCACACACACCCCTCCACACCCACACACCCACTCCCTACACACATACCCACACACAGACACTCCCCCCGACATACACATTCACACACCCACTCCCCACACACACCCACACCCACACACACACACCCATTCTCCACACACACACTCCTTCCCACATACACACACACTCCCCCCTATATGCACACACACACACACACACACCCCTCCCTAGATTTATAACTGACCCCTGGGCATCCCCACCCCTCTCCTCTGCAGGCTCTTCCCACGCTGGGATGCTCTCACTGCACCATGAATTATAGATTCATAAAGCGCCACAGATTTGGGACAGGCCTCTAGAAGGCTTTAGGTCAGGTGCCCTCATTTTGCACACAGGAGAGCTGGAGGCCCAGGGCTCATGCAGGCCATGCCAGGACATGCATCACACCTGTGACAGAGTCAGCCCCAGAACTGATGTGGCCTGATTTCAGAAGTGAGCTCCTTCCCAGGGTCCAGGCTCCGCTCAGTCTGTTCGTACTGTGCTCCTGGAAGCAGCCTCTGGAGCCTATGGAGCGATGCAGGGCCCCTGGGTTCAGTTCCTCTAGTGGAGGAGCTTGTGTTCCTCTCCAGGTGCTGTTGCCAGGAGGAGAGCTGGCTGTGCAGGGGCTGCAGCAAGGGGCTGTCCAGGCATCAGGGAGAGTCCCCAGGCAGGAGCCAGCCTGACAAGGGGGCCTGGCCTTCCCAAGAAGCATCTGCAGCAATTATAATGACATGAAATAGATCTGAGTAAATAAAGAGACTTCCCTTTGTGGGAGACAGGATGACTGTTTTCAAGTCTTGCCTCCTCCAATGGGGTTAGAGGCTTTGCCCTCTGCCAAGGAAAGAGCCTTCCAGAGATTCCCCCACCCCCATGGAGGCGGGCTTGGCTGCTTGGCTGCCTTGACCACAGCTTGTGGGCAGAGCAATAGTCGGGGGTGGAGCCTTGTCCTCTCACCTCCTCTATACTCTCCTATGGGCCATAAAATATAGAACCTGCCCCCAAGTCATCCACTGGTCCAAAGAGAAGAGCTGACCCACGAAGCAGCTCTGAACCCATCCTTCAGCCAGCCCTAGATCACTCACACAGAGACACGAGTTCCCCGGGTCAGGGGCTTGTTGTGGTAAGTTGCTGGGCTTTGGACCTGCTTGTTACGCATGGTTATTACAGCATTTGCTGACTGATACAGCTGTGCTCCCAAATGAGACAACAAAACGCTGTAAAGACCCCAACTTCTCCTAAATTAATGTATGAATTCAATACATTATCTAATCAAATTCTCAAAAGAAATTTTTAGAACTTGAAAAACGAATTCTAAATTATGTATGTAAATAACTCTATGAATAGCTTAGAACATTTTGAAAAAGATGAGCAAAGTTTTGGGCGTTGAGGGAAGCTCAAGGCTTCCTAGACTTCAAGAGCGAGGGGCATGAGCCTGTCGGGGGCACACCGTCTGGGAGTGGTGGGCAGAGGTGTTGGGCAAGAGACCCCTGAGTGTGTATGTGGCTGACACATGGTAATACATAATTGGGGAAAAGGTAGATCACTTACTAAGTAGTACAGGAAGTGTGGGCAGTGTTTGCAGAAATAAAATCAGCTTCCCACTCTCCGTTGTATTAGCTAAATTAACTCCAGAGGAATTCAGTACCTCAGTGAGAACGGTGAAACGATCAAGCTGGTTTTTAAAATGCAGAATGTCTTTGTGGCCTTGAGGTGGGGAGAAGGGCTTTCTCATCAAGACCCTGCTAGCAGAAGCATGAGGGGTTGGGTCCCTGGTAGACGCGATCACGTCAGCAAGAACCTTTCCTCCCAAGTCAAGGGAGAGACACAGGCCCAGCTGGGGTGAAAAGAATCTGCAGTGTTATCAAAGAAATGATGCTTTAGGGCACCCTGAAGAGCAAGAAGCAGCAGATAAGAAACAGTAAAAAATGAGCACCAGGTTCCAGGAGGCAGTTCACAGAAGGGGGGACCCCCAGTGACTGTCGTGTAAACATCCATTCAGCAAATACTGTGAGGTGTTTCCGGTCTGAAATCCGGCATGACATTGGTCTGGTTGGCGACACCCGACACGTGCTAGCTGAACATCTCATGGCGTGGATTTTGGTGTTCATTCTGCCTCTCTCACCAGATAAATGCCTGGTGTGTGCCGGGCTGCGAGCTGACACCTGGCTGGGCTCTAGGCCTCTGGTTCCAGCTCCCTTGCCTCTGCTGAGGGCCTGGATCCAGCCACACCTGAAGCAGAGACATCTTTGAATTTTTAGCCATTGTCTGAGCCAACGCATTCATTTTATCTTTTTTCTTTTTTTCCCCTTTTTTTCATGTAAAGCCTGTTTTAATTTGGTTGCTATCTCTCACAACAGAGAGAGTCCTAACCAGGGAAATACAAATTTGTCTTCATGACCTATATGGAGGCTCCTGTTTGAGTTCAGCCAGACCTCCATTCCTTGGTCAGGCATCTTCAGACCATGCTTGGGTGTCCAGGGCTCCCTTTCGAACCACCTACACCTTGTCCCTCCTGTTTCGTCCGGATGGGCATGGCAGAAGGGCAGGTCTGTCCTAAGTGGACAAAACATTGGCTTAACGAAAGAAAGGCTCTCAGAGCCAAGGTGTCCGGGAGAGAGGATGCTTCCAGAGAGGTAGCTGGCCTGCCTCTGGAGAAGGGGTTCCATCACAGCTGGGGTGACCCTCATCAGGAGACACAGAGCTGGCTGCCTTGAGAAGAGGGAATGAGGTGGCCCTGAGCTCCCAAGCCTGTGCAATTCTAAGAAGCATTACAACAAAGTGCATGTTCCGCACGTCCTTCCTGCGTTCTCTGGATTCCTCCACATGCAAATGAAGCTCCAGCGTGCCTACAGTGGCCGGAATATGTCAAAATCGGATGGCTGGCAGCAACGACAGCCCACGAGGGTCCCCTGCTCGGGCTGGCATTTTGCAAAATGCTGATGTGGCTGAACGTCTGAATGCATGGCCGGCCGGCAGGATGCCTGAAGCAGGACAGATGGCTCTGGGCCAGGCCCGGGCTCACACTGGCTGCTCGGCCCCTCCTGCCATCTGCCGCGGTGGCTTTTCCAGAGCTCCTGGAGGCGGGGTCTGCGGCCCCCATGGGGCAGGGACATGTGGTGGGGGTGGCGGCGTCAGTGGCGAGCCCTGATCCGTGCACGGCCCCTCACAGAGCGCGTGCGTCTGCTCTTCCTGTGAGAGCATATTGCAGCCCGGTTTCCAAGAGGATAAATGACACGAAGAAGCGGAGGAGCCAGGACTCTGATCCAGAGCTTCCTAAACCTCGCAATCTTGCCGCTCGCCATGGACAGAAGCACCTGTGCTCCGCTGTCTGGGACGCGCGCCTGTCACAGGAGCCGCTGCTGTGCTGGAAGGTGGATCCGGGGGTCAGCGCAGGGAACACGTCCCAAGGGAGCACGGGAGCACGGGATCCCAGCAGGGCCACAGTCTCGGCTGGAAACGGGCTTTGAGAGGAGGGAGAGGAGAGGCCCAGAGAAACCCAGCCTGGGATTCAGTGTCAGGAGAGCCTCGGGTCGGGTGAAGGCACTGTTCAGATTCAGGGGCTGTCTCTGCCGCCATGACTGTCTGGGCAAGTCACTTCCCCATCCCGGACCTCCATTTTCCCTCTTCAAACACAGGGAGGTTAGAAGGATGATCCGTGGGGTCCATCTGGGCAGGTCATGCCAGGGCAGAGCTTCTTCATCTCAGCCTCCAGCTGTGGACATCTGGACAGGGTCGTTCCCTAGGGAGAGCTGCCCTGGGCACTGCAGGTGCTGAGCTGTGCCCCTGCCTCTGCCCAGGAGAGGCTAGGAGCATCCTTTCCCCTTGCTGTTGACACTGTCACACTTCTCCTGGGGTAAGTCGCCCTGGTTGAGAACCGCATCTCCAAATGCTCTCTCGTGCCCCGCCTTAGGGCTCCCCGGGCCTGGATCTATATGCAAACCCTGGGCTTTAGACGCAGTCTTTGGAGGGAAGCAGAGTGTGTGCCCCCACAGCTGAGCATGGAGGCTGGTGTGCCCTGGGAATGCGGCCTGGGCGTGACCTCTGGAGTCTTTACTAACAGAAGTCGATGGAGGGCATTGGCTTCCCGGTGGGAAGCTGAGCCTTCCCTTGGGGCTCAATCATGTTTCTTGACCCCAGAACGTCTCTTGGTTTTTCCTCCCTCCGACCATCCCTCATTCTCTTCAGAAAAAAATCTCTTCTGCCAACTACCACTTTATCTGAATCGTTCCTATCGGGTGTCTAATCCCTGCTGATGGAAGAGGGCTGTTCTGCATGCGATCGCCTGCATTTATTTACACATCAGCGGCGAGAGCAGGGCCTGATGCCTTCGTCTGGGTGACACAGCTGCTCTTTAAAAAAAAAGGGGGCATCTATTTAAAAGGCCGCTGCTGGGTACGAGCGGCAACATCTAATTGGCTTCTCGGGGACTTTTTTTTACTATTATTATTTGCTCAGGGAACTGTTCATTCGAGCAAACGATATTAAACGACTATTGTCTCGGTCTTTAAGGAATCATCAGCTGAAAAACAACGCCGAGATGGCTGCGGAGTGTGACAATGGTTCTGGCACAGCCTGGCCGTTGACAGGGGCCTGTCGCGTTTCTGATCGATGATAAGCTGGTTCAGGAGCGATGCGCCAGCGTCCCGGGCGCTTGCAACCCACAATCAGCGCACAGATTGCCCCTCCCCGGAGCCATGGAGCACGTGCAGTGAGTGCTCCCTCCGTGAAGTGGAGGCGTGGAGCCCCGGGGAGGGGCGCACTGCTGCCTGGTCCCTGCAGGGGGGCCACCCCGCCCTTCCCAGACCCAGCGAAGCAGAACACCCGAAGGTGAAGCCTGCAGAGCTAGGGTAAAGTCCGGACGCATCAGCTCTGTGAAGTGGGATGAGGGTGAGCCCGCCGGGCAGGGCTGCCCTCAGGGTCACACATGTAAGTGACCCGGACAGGGTCTGGTGCAGGGCGGGGTCTGGTGCAGGGCAGGGGCCAAGTGTCGCCGTCACTGCCACCTTTGCAGGTGGGCGCAGGCTCCTGGCTCTGGGGGCCGCGGACACCTGCCAACACCAACCAGGAGGGCAAGCCGGGGGTCCCCATACGACTGTGTCCTGGGGGTGCCGGAGACATTCTCGGTTGTCACATCTGGGCTGGGTGCGGCCGTGTCTCATCCCCCAGTGACAGGATGGCCCCTGACACCAGCGGGGTCGAGAGTGAGGGCCTGGGGGAGGGGGCAGCAGTCAGCAGGACAGAACGCAGGGGGAGGGGTGGTCTCAGGGTCAGAGAGGGGAGGCTCCCTAGGCTGACAGACACTTTTGGGGTCTGGATCTCCACCTTTCCTGCCCCTCTCCGCTGTCACGCCCAGCCCACGCGGCCAGGCCCGCTGGGTGCCAGGCGCTCCACCCTGTGGCTGCCTAACTCCCACAGGAGCCCCGGGAGCCTGGCGTCTGGACTGCAGGGAAGAGCTGCACGCTTTTTGCACTGGGAGGCAGAAGGCTCAGAGGGTCACCCCAAGTTTCAGCTGACAGGCTGTGGTGCCCTGGGCCCGTTGGTGTCTGTGCTGCCCTTTGTCCACTTCACACCCTCGACCAGCCTTGCCAGGCCTCAGCTGAGCCCCTGCTGGGGACCCGGGGGCGCGGGGTCAGGAAGATGAGCAGACGCTGCCATGGAGGGGCGGCGGGGAAAGCCACGCAGGCAGGCAGGTGCGCCCTGAGGGCTGCCCGCAGGAACCCCAGAGGCTTCTCTGCTCTTCCGTATGCCTTTCTCTATGAAGACGCGGCTTCAGCCACACTCTGCAGAGAGCGCCGACCACCCTGGAGCTAGCTCTGTGGTTGAGGGACATCTAGTTGTGACGTCGCCAGTCTTGTTCATGACGACCAGTGGCTCACACACGCTGGGAGCCTGCATGACCTGCCCGTGAGCCGTCGGTGAACCCGTGGGGGTGAGCCAGGCCAGCTGGGCCCACCTGTGAAGGACCTGGGGCTCAGAGCCACGGCCAGGCCCACGTAGTAGCCCACGCTCCACCCGTAGGTACCAGGCGGTGGGGGGAGCTATGTCCAGTTCCCCCAGGAGGTGAGGATGGGGCTGAGCTGAGGGGCTGGAGCCCAGAGCTGAGACACCCCTATAGACAAGTGGGGGTGTGTCTCAGCTCCTTCCTGCTGGGCCTCCCGCTCTCCTGGCCTGAACACAGGGGAACCCGTCCCAGCCTCTGAGGCCGTCAGTGGAGCCTTAATTAGAGGCCCCCACAGGCGACACGCACACAGAGCAGCTCTAACTTCTCTGTAGCAACGTCTTCGGTGAGTGTGGGAAAGCCCCAGGGTGATTTTCATCACCATCCTTGGCACCCACCTGCTGCCAGCTGCCCCTGGGGAGAACACCTGCCGTGTGGGAGGCTGACAGCAAGTCGGGCCCGGGTGCTTCCCAAACACCTGGAGCAGCCAGACGGGTGGAGGGGCCCGGGGCTCCTCTGAGGGGGTGGACAACACCTGTCAATCAGAACCCCATGCCCCACCCTGCTCCCCACCCACAGATCAGGTCAGAAAGGGGCACTGCAGGTCGGATGCCTGGAGAAGCTTCCAGAACCGTGGATGGGTGCGTGCATTCTGCAGAGTAGGTGATAAAGGTCAAGGAGGAACTGAGCTGGAATGAGTCTTGTGGAATGAAACATAACATTTCAGAGATAATTTTGTAAAAGGAGTCATCAGGCCAATATATCACCATGTCGATTTAACTGTGGGGTTGGAAATAACCTTTACTTTGATGCTTACTCAATTGTGGAAGCCACAGCCTCCCAAGAAAGGATCTAAATGTTACAGATGCGTCTGCCTCGGGTGGCCTGGGTCGTGCTATCACGAATGGCTCTGGAGCCAACCCAAGGGCACCTAGAAAACGCAGATGATGCAGACTGACCATCTTACACAGAGCCCTGGGACCCGGGTCCCAGAAGAGCCAACGCCAAGGGACCTCCTGGGATACAGGCAACTGGGCACCAGCCATGCAGATTCCACTGACCATTTTCTAAGCACCTCCCGTGTGGCTGGATGGAAGCTGGAAGCTAGAAGACAAGTCAGGAAAAGTTGGGCCATCAAGGGAGCCCAGGCCAGGAAGGAAGCTACACGGGAGGTGGGAACTGACCTTCATGCCTCCGCTGTCCACCTGGTCACTCGCTCCCTTCCTTTCTCCGCCTGCCTTCGTGCTCACACAGGCTGAACCTGCTCTGTCCACTGTGGCAGCCCGGGGCCCACGTGGGTACTGACCTTGTGTGGGCCCAGGCACGGGCCGCACATGCTACCTCCCCCCACCGAGACACACAGCAGGGGAGCTGGCGGACGTGGTTCCGGATGTGGTTCTGATCCAGTCACACACAGGGGCCTGGGAAAGGAGAGGAAATTTCTCACCCAAGGGCGGCCCCTGGAGGCTGGTCAAAGGACCCCACGAGGTGGGTGCCATCCTCACGTATGCTTCTGTTTCAGACGGTGGCTAGACAGAGCCTCAGGCTTCCAGGACTTGCTAGGCACTCAGGCCCTCCCCTTCCAAGGACTGTGGGCCAGGACTACTATGCCCCCCAGCAGTCAACCATCCACATCTGGTGAATTTGGAGAGTGGCGCCCAGTGTTCTGGGGAAGTACCCCATCTCTGGGTGCCCCTGAAGGCTGGTGGATATACTGCAGTGAAAACCCGGCAGTGTGGCTGGGGGGAGTGGCAGGGTCTGGGGGCACAAGAAAAGAAATGTCTGCCAAAGAATGCAAGTGCTTGCAATTATGCAAAAATATGCAGAGGTGTGTATTGGTATAAAGAAATTAAAGGTTTTAAATAAATTAATTCATCATCTTAAAGGTTTTATGATGCTGTTTGAGAAATTAGGGCAAATCCTGAGCTTAGGGTCTGTTTGCTGAAATAAGCAGAAAATATATATAAAGTTTTATCTCTAACAATGATTTCTCTCTGTACCAAATGGCCCTCGGTCTAGTTTAAAAATCTGAGAGTAATATGGCAGTTTTTATGTAGTAGGATGTTACAGTCTTTTGTGCGTCGTTTTATTTTATTGCGTACATTACATCAAGAGTAACGTTTAACACCTCTGGACGTCCGGTTTTCTGAAGCACCCTTGACTTGCTCTGCTGTGGGAGCATCTTAGATGGTCACCTTGTCAGAGGACCCGGGTGACCCAGGGAGCAGTGGCAGACGCAAGACAGGACGTGTCCCTGTGTGAGTCCTGACATCTTTCCACGGGCAGAAGAGGGCAAGCTGTCATGGGGTTGGTCCTCAGTTAATGCATAATAATTCCTAAAAACAGAGAAGTATGTCAATTAATATTATTTAGTGTTAAAACTTTAAAATAATTCTTAAAACTAATGCTCAGCTGAACTTTCTGAGTGGCCAAGGGTCCCCTCTGCCCATCCCCTGAGCCACAAGGCTCAAGAAGCGGGGTTGATGTCCAGGCTCACCCTCCACCCCAGACGCAGTGAGTGTCCATCGTTGTCCCTGGCCGCACATGCAGACCAGGGCCTCCGAGGGAAGGGACTTTGTGCGTCTGCAGTTTTCACAGTGGCCGTGAGTGCCCATGAGTGGCGTTGGGCCTGGAGCCCTCTGGGGTGGGCCTGGTTGGGGCTCTGCCACCCTCCGCTGGTCCTACTGGTAGACTTAGCCACTCGGACCATTAGCTTCATTAAACCTGGCTCAGAACCAAGGCGCTTTAATTATTCTCCCAGAGGAAACTAGCACTCCCCTCCCCACCACAGGCCCTGCAGAGGACAGGCAAAAAAGAAAATAAAATGAAACACTGCCAGTCCGTCAGGCTCCCAATGAAGACAGACTGCTGACACCAAGGGGAGCCCGGTGCGAGGAGGCACTGAGTGTGGAACAGACTGGCTCAAATTAATTGCTTCAGCTGTGACCTCTGGGCCCTGCGAAAGGTTGGGAGTGTTGACTACACAGAGCGGAAAAACCCAGCCAAGTTCACACAGTAATTGGTGGTGAACTCAGCGCCACCTGGGTGGTCTGTGAGCAGAGCCTCCTGTGATGTCTGTCTGCTGAAGGGGGACCTGGGAGAACAGACTCAGGGGCATGAACCACGGGGGGCTGAGGAGACGCAGGGGAAGGGGGGCCACAGGGGGCTGGGGAGACACGGGGGACAGGGGAAATATGGGGGGGGTGGGGAGCTACAGTGAAGGGGGGCCACGGGGGGCAGGGGAGCCACAGGGGAAGGGGGGGCTACAGGGGGCTGGGGAGACACGGGGGACGGGGGAAACACAGGGGGCTGGGGAGCCACAGTGAAGGGGGTGCTACAGGGGGCTGGGGAGCCACAGGGGAAGGGGAACCATGGGGGGCTGGGGAGCCACAGGGGAAGGGGGGCCATGGGGGTCTGGGGAGACATTTGGGACGGGGGAGACATGGGGGGCTGGGGAGCCACAGGGGAAGGGGAGCCATGGGGGTCTGGGGAGACATTTGGGACGGGGGAGACATGGGGGGCTGGGGAGACACAGGGGAAGGGGACCACCATGGGGGGCTGGGGAGCCACAGGGAAGGGGGGCCACGGGGGGCCAGGGAGCCACAGGGGAAGGGGGGCCATGGGGGGGCGGGGGGCCACAGGGGGCTGGGGAGCCACAGGGGAAGGGGAGCCATGGGGGGCTGGGGAGCCACAGGGGCTGGGGAGCCACAGGGAAGGGGGGGCCATGGGGGACTGGGGAGACATTTGGGACGGGGGAGACATGGGGAGCTGGGGAGCCACGGGGGACGGGGGAAACACAGGGGGCTGGGGAGCCACAGTGAAGGGGGGGCTACAGGGGGCTGGGGAGCCACAGGGGAAGGGGGGCCACGGGGGGGCTGGGGAGCCACAGGGAAGGGGGGGCCACAGGGGGCTGGGGAGCCACAGGGGAAGGGGGGCCACGGGGGGCTGGGGAGCCGCAGGGGAAAGGGGGGCCACGGGGGGATGGGGAGCCACAGGGAAGGGGGAGCCACAGGGGGCTGGGGAGCCACAGGGGAGGGGGCACCACCGGGGGCTGGGGAGCCGTGCCCCCAGTGGGGTACAGGCTGCGCCTGGTGCACCTGATCGGCACGGCCATTCACCTGGTGGCCTCTCACACCAGCCACAGCGGCCGTGTGACACTTTCCAGTGACACGCGTGCCAGTGTGATGACTGAGACAGCTCTCAGATGGCACTTGGTTTGGGGGCAGGTGGGATGAGCACTTCCTCCTGCTCTGGGAGTTTGGGGTCGGGGGCCTCCTCTGGCCTGGGGTCAAGGACAGAAGGCCTACTTGCCTGTCCTGCACACACAGGTGGTCTCATCCTGGCTGTGGAGTGACCGCTTGGGCCTCCTCTCAGTATCGAAGTCAGGAGCGCTGCTGGTGCCCACTCCTGTACCCTACTGCCTACTCAAAACCTCCACCCGGACATGCAGGGTGACCTTAACTCAAGCCCAGGACCGAGGTCAAGGCCCCCATCCCACCCACGTGGGCTGGCCCCGCGTCCCCGCCCCTGGTGAGGATGCCCAGCCCGTCTGGGAGCTCAGGCCAGCACACCAGCTCCTGCCCTCCCCCACCACCGAGAGCGTCGGGGTGGAGCTGATGGCATTTGTCCTAAGTGCCAGCCTGACTTCTCGGGTCCACCCCCGCCCTCCTCCCTGACCGCCCCTTGGGTCCCAGCGCAGGCTGGCTCTCATCCTGTTCCCTGAAACGCCGCTGCCCTCCTGGGCACTGACCCCGGCTCTCCTCTGTCCAGGAGCTCGGGGACACGCTGACAGCCCCAGCGTCCACCCCACTCACCGTCTCCAGGCAGATTCCCAGCGTGTCCTGCCCAGAGCGCCTCCTCTGACCCATCTGGGGTCCTCACCCTTCATTCGTCTCCCTTGGAAACCTTCCTTGAACCGTAGAACACATTCGCTTCAGACATCTGCGGTGTGCTCCCCTGCCCACCCGCCTTCGTGGCTGCAAGCCCAGCCTTACCTTTGTCCCTTCGCGGTGTAATTTTTTTCTGACAGAATGCTGAAAGATGATGTATTCATTCTTGAAATAAAGAGAAACCTAACCGCTGGGCCTGGGACACTTTCTCTGATTCTGTTTGGGGAAGGCTGAGCCCTTGTGACCTTTCTTCTCTGTTTTCTTTCTCTCTAGGAAAGCTTTCTTCAATTGCATATTTGATAATTGCTCATGATCCAAGTTATCAGAGTTCTTCCTTAGAAACATTTCTATGTTTCGAAAGCTTGGGTTTCTATTCTCTGTCCTCCCTAGCAAATCGCTTTTTATGTAAGATTCAGGTATTTATAATTTTTTTTGTTGTTGTAAATTGCAAGGAAGCCTCTCAAGGTGGCCCTGATCTAATTCTCCTCCATCTCATATCTTTTCCTCCCTGTCCCCACACAGTCCTTAACGCTGCGCTTCGGGCTTCCCTGCAGCCTGAGTTGTCTCCCCCGCTCTTTCATCTCAGCTCATTCTCTCCCCGTGGCTGGCTGTCTCTCGATTTTGAGAGAGCCATGGCATTTGGCATCTGGCTGAGGTTGTCAGTTTTCTAGGATGTTTAATCGGTAACCCTTTCCCCAAAGTCTTCTCTCCTAGAACTTTGAAGAGGATGCCCTTTATTAATTAAAAGAACAATCACAACATGTATGCACAGAACATGCATGAAACACACACATGCTTAAACAGCCACGACGAAGCATGCACAGAACCACCATGGAGTTTAGGAGATAGAGCATCACTGGCCCCTTGCCACTCCATCTCCCCTTGACCCAGAGGTCACTACTGCCCTGGTTTTGTGAGCATCTTCCTTTAGTTTGATCATCTATGCGTATGTCCTAAACAACACACAGCTTAATGTCACCAGCTTTGAAGTTTATATAAAGGGAAGCACACAACATGTAATGCCTCCCTGGTAGCTCAGTTGATAAAAGAATCCACCTGCAATGCAGGAGACCCTGGTTTGATTCCTGGGTCAGGAAGATCCCCCGGAGAAGTGATAGGCTGCCTACTCCAGTATTATGAGACTTCCCTTGTGGCTCAGCTGGTAAAGAACCCGCCTGCAATGTGGGAGACCTGGGTTCTATCCCTGGGTTGGGAAGATCCCCTGGAGAAGAAAAAGGCTACCCACTGCAGTATTCTGGCCTGGAGAAATTCTATGGACTACAGTCCATGGGGTCGCAAAGAGTCAGACATGACTGAACGGCTTTCACTTTTCACAGAACATGTACTCCTTTTGGACTTGCTTTTTTCATCAACGCTATGTTGTGAGATTAACTTTCGGGATATTTACAGCTGCAGCCTGAGCTCTTAGAGGATCCTTCGCATGAATTTGCCACATTGTGCATATTCTATTTATTTGGATGGATAACCGGGTAGTCAGATGTGGGTCTGGTTCACCTGTCCTGTGTTCTAAGCTTAGAGACTCGGACATGGAATTGGCAAACCATAAGGTAGGGCCATGTTCAGATTTATCCAGGCTGCTTTGTAAGTTCAGTTCAGTCTCTCAGTAGTGTCTGACTCTCTGCAACCCCAGGCTTCCCTGTCCATCACCAGCTCCCAGAGCTTGCTCAAACTCATGTGCATCAAGTCGGTGAGGCCATCCAACCATTTCATCCTCTATCGTCCCCTTCTCAAACTGCCTTCAATCTTTCCCAACATCAGAGCCTTTTCCAATGAGTCAGTTCTCATCAGGTGGCCAAAGAATTGCAGTTTCAACTTCAGCGTAATTCCTTCCAGTGAAAATTCAGGACTGATTTCCTTTGGGATTTACTGGTTTGATCTCCTTGCAGTCCAAGGGATTCTCAAGAGTCTTCTCCAACACCACAGTTCAAAAGCATTAATTCTTCAGTGTTCTGCTTTCTTTATGGTCCAACTCTCACATCAATGCATGACTACTGGAAAAACCATAGTCTTGACTAGATGGACTTTTGTCAGCAAAGTAATGTCTCTGCTTTTTAATATGCTGTCTAAATTGATCATATTCAATTTAATTTCATGACTGCAGTCACCATCTGCAGTGATTTTGTAGCCCCCCAAAATAAAGTCTCTCACTGTTTCCATTGTTTCTCTATTTGCCATGAAGTGATGAGACCAGATGCCATGATCTTAGTTTTTTGAATGTTGAGTTTTAAGCCAACTTTTTCACTGTTTGTAAACTGATTGCTTTTTAAAACAGTGGGAAATTTTGGTGCCTCCTCATTCCTACCATCATCTGATGCTGTTTGACTTTTGATTTTTGCCAATCTACTGGATGTGCAGTGGCATCTCACTGAGATTTCGATTTGCCTTTTTCCTGATTTCTAATCAAATTCAGCACATTTTCATATTTATAAGATTTGGGGATTTTTTTGGTGAGATGTCTCAAAGTCTTTGCTCAGTCTTTCTATTTGAGAGGAGCTCTTTGTGTTAGAAATCACTAATTGTTTGGTTAAATACAACGAAAATCTCTTGTCTTAGTTTGTGGTTTATTCTTTTATTTAAAATTCAATTTGAATTCAATTTGATTCAATAAATCAGAGTTCTTCGATTTTATACAAATTAATAAATCTTTTCCTTTGGGTTTGAACTTTTTTGTGTCTTATTTTTAAAATTTTAATGTTTTCCAATAGCATTATAGTTTTGCATTCCCTAAGTCTTAAATCCATGTGAAATTATTTTTTGCATGTAGTATAAGATAGGGATTCAATTTCATTTCTTTTCTGCCCGGACACCCAATTTTCCCAGCTTGGTTTCTTGAAAAGCTCAATTTTTCCCCTCTAATCTTCAACAATCTTCAATATTCAGACATTTGTATAAACTGTGGGTCTGTTCCTGGGATGTGCTCTGTTTTCCTGGTGTAATTTTTTTGCTCCTGAACAATGATCACTCGCCCTAATTAAGTGTACAGAAGTCTAGTCAACTGAGAGAACAAGTCTGCCTATGGCATTGGCTTCCAGGAACTCAGTGATCTCTGGCCCTTTGCATTTCCATATGTATTTCTGAAGTAGTTTATCGTATGTCACACCAAAAATTTAAAAGGATTCGTATTATTGCATTGGATCAGTAAACCGGTTTTGGATAGTTGACATTTTTCTGTACTCAATCTTCCAATCCATGAAAATGCAATGTTATTTATTTAGGTTTTCATTAACAGCTGACGATAAAATGGTCTAATTACCCCCCAAATGTAGACAGTTCTCCAGATGGTACCCACAAGGTCCTGTGCATCTTTTACCGTCTTGTTTCTCCGTCTCAACCGTCCCTATCCCCGTGTGCTGTGCAGCCACTTGGTCTTGTCCCTCCGTCTCAGCCGTTCCTGCCCCCATCTGCTGTGCAGCCACTTGGAAGCCATCACTCCCTGTGTGTAGCGCTCTTTCACGTCGCTCTTCGGACGAGAGCCTTCCTGGGACCCCGTGCAGGGGGAGAGCAAGCCGCTCACCACTCCTCCCTGCAGCGCCGTCTGTGGCTCCACCCCACATGCTGTCAGTGCTTCTTACCACCAGTCTCACCAAAGAGTAGTTTTTTCATTAGTAGTTTGCAAAGGACCAGCCTCTGACTTTCCTGACCCTCTCTTGTTTCTTTCCCAGTTCATCAATTTATCTTGCTATCTCTACTACTGATTTTTTTCATCCTGTTGTTCTATACTGGGTTTCAATTTATCTTGCTATCTCTACTACTGATTTTTTTCATCCTGTTGTTCTATACTGGGTTTATTTTGTTATTTTCCCCCGAACTTCTAAAAATGGATGCTCAAGTCATTCATCTTCAGCGTTTCTTTCATCCTCCTGAGGATTGCTTTAGTTGCATCCCACAGGTTTTCCCTCAGAATATTTTTATTTTCATCAAGTTCTAAACATTTTCCAAGTTTCATGGGAATTCCCTGGTGGTCCAGTGGTTGGGACTCAGGGGGCTGGAGTTCCATGCCTGGTCAGGAAACTAAAACCCTAAAAGCCATGTGGTGTGACCTAAATAAATAAATATTTTCCACTTTACAGTATAGGTTTCCCAGGTGGTACTAGTTGTAAAGAACCCGCCTGCCAGCGTAGGAGACTTAAGATCCCTGCGTTGGGAGGATCCCCTGGAGGAGGGCACAGCAACCTACTCCAGTATTCTCACCTGGAGAATCCCATGGACAGAGGAGCCTGGTGGGGTACAGCCTATAGGTTTGCAAAGACTCAGACATGACTGAAGTGACCCGGCGTGAATGCATGCGTGGATTTGCACGCCGGCTGTGTTTGCTGCAGGCCCGTCAGCCTCTAGCTGCAGGGCCGTGGAGCACCGCTCACTCTGATCAGACCGCAGCGAGAGTGTTTCCACTTTTCCTCTCTCCTAGGTGGCCATCCCATCTCCCACCTGGACCCCACCGTCCTTCAGAACTGTTCCACCCCCAGATCCCTAATTCTGGAACCCCAGGCTCTGAGTCCCCCACTCTGGCCAGTGCTTCCCGTCTGCTCTGTTCCCCCAGGTCTTCTTCATCCTGGAAGGACTCCTGTCCTCCTGACCCCTCTGCTTCGCTCTGTCCCCAGGCTCCCCTGAGCTGCCCCACGCCCTTCTGGGCTGATCCCCAGGAGGAGCTGGGTGCAGAAGGGCCCTGGGTCCGGGAGGAAGTCCACCAGCACCACCAGGCAGGGACGAGCTGAGGGAGCACCAGCCAGCCTCCCGCTGCCGCCTCTCTGATCACATCCAGCCAGGAGCTGCAGGCAGGGCGTCCTTGGATGCAGTCCACACAGTGTCCACAGTGAGGGCACAGCGTGGTGGGAAGAGGGCGGGGGGGGTCCTGGGGGTAAAGAGAGCAGCCCCGGTTCCTGTGAGCTCACCACCTTGTGCTCAGGAGACAGCCTGCTCTGGGCCTCCATTTCCTCCACTCCCTCCATCCCTGGTCCAGGCAGCCTCTACCCCACCTGCCCTTTGAGACACATGGCTCAGGCTGACTCGCCTGGGTCTGGAAGTGGATGACTTCCCTGGAGGCTGTTAAAATCAAATAGAATAAAGACCAGGCTGGACAATCTCCCAAACAGACAAAACCATTTAAGCTGCGTGAGCAAAACTGAATTGAGCGTATTTCTGGAACATAAGCAAAATGTAGGTTATTTGTTGTAAATGCCTCTGGTAATGATCCAAGGAAAACGGAAGTCTTCTTCCTAAAATGGTAGAAGATGGTCGCTTTCAACCAGCCCCCTGCCGCCTGGAAGCCCCATTGTGAAAACCCACCTTGGATAAATAGTCACCTCCTTTTCATTCCAGAGGTCACGCTGTAACCTCCGCCTCGGGCTCCGCTCAGCTCTAGACGTGGAGGCTCCCCTGTGCAAGGGTTCTGTGTAAACTCTTCCTAAAGACTAACTGACCTGGTTTCAGCTTCCCTGGTTCTGGATTTATGACGAGTCTCAGCCCTTCCCTGGCAGCTGGCTCAGGGTGCTCCAGGCCACTCCCTCGCTCCCTGGGACACTCCCGCTCTCAGGTCTCCGTGCATCCTTTCCAGAATCTTCTCTGCCTTCTGGGCCGGGTCTGCTCCATGTTCTGCCTGTTCAGGAGCACATGGTGGGGCCTTCCCGACCCTTCTCCACAATCTCTCCTCTGGAAATCCCCGGACCTCTGGCTTTATGGTTGCATCTGTTCTGACGACCTCAAACACCTCTCCCCTGGGGTCAGCCGCAGACCAGGTCCCCCCAGCGAGGCAGACAGCTGGCCACTGGCTGCAGGAAAGTGAGAGAATTAGTGCCCAAGAGAGCCATTTCTGCCATCTGCCCGGAGGCGCCAGCAAGGGAAGAGTGACCAGGACCAGCAAGAGGAAACCAGTCTTTTGGGAGGAGTGTGTGACCCCCACCCCACCATGGCACGCAGGGCAGGAGAGGAACCAAGGCCCCAGCCCCATCCTCTGCACTCCTCAGCACCCCACCCATCAAGCACACCCCAGAGCTGGAGGGGACGACGTGTCTGGCTGCCCAGGGCACAGAGGGTGGAGAGGGGCAAAGATAGGTCTGGGGGCAGTTGGGGGTGGAACAGAGGACACAGCACAGAGGAGCCGCCCAGGGTGGACTCTGGACCTCCCTTGCCTGACTAGACTTGGAATTTTACCTCTCGTTAGCTGTGTGACGTTGGTTAGGTCCCTTAACTTCTTTGTGCCTCAGTTTCAGATCAGATCAGATCAGTCGCTCAGTCGTATCCGACTCTTTGCGACCCCATGAATCGCAGCACACCAGGCCTCCCTGTCCATCACCAACTCCCGGAGTTCACTCAGACTCATGTCCATCGAGTCAGTGATGCCATCCAGCCATCTCATCCTCTGTCGTCCCCTTCTCCTCCTGCCCCCAATCCCTCCCAGCATCAGAGTCTTTTCCAGTGAATCAACTCTTTGCATGAGGTGGCCAAAGTACTGGAGTTTCAGCTTTAGCATCATTCCTTCCAAAAAACACCCACGGCTGATCTCCTCCAGAATGGACTGGTTGGATCTCCTTGCAGTCCAAGGGACTCTCAAGAGTCTTCTCCAACACCACACTTCAAAAGCATCAGTTCTTCGGAGCTCAGCCTTCTTCACAGTCCAACTCTCACATCCATACATGACCACAGGAAAAACCATAGCCTTGACTAGACGAACCTTTGTTGGCAAAGTAATGTCTCTGCTTTTGAATATGCTATCTAGGTTGGTCATAACTTTCCTTCTTTACTTATCTGTAAATTAGGACGGTGACCGTGAGGCTGAGATGATCTACCACATGTGGATCAGTCAGAAAAGGACCCAGCACACAGAGCATGTGCTACATTTTAGTTGTAATGAGTTGATTTCTCCCCTTGTCAAAGCTTCGGCCTCTCAAAGGCAGCCGGTCCCAACCCTGCTGGGGTTTCAGCAGTCCCTGGCTGCTCAATGTCTGCCACCCACCCATTCATACCGCCATATATTTGACTGAATGGCTGTCTATTTCACTGTCCAAACCGAAGCATTTCTGAGAGGAAACAGGGACAACTGACAAGGATGTCGTGAAAACACTTTTGAGCGGAGACACCTCAACAGACGAGGTACCGCCATCACCCCGCCGTCCCCCTCCCACGCCAGCCGCCAGCGCTCGGCATGGACCCGCCTCTGTCTTGCCACCACCTCCTGCAAGCTAGAGAAATCTCATTTCATCTCATTAAGTAGTTAGAACTTAATCAACACAATACCTTCATTTGTAAAATAGATAAGAAAGAAAGAGATGAGTTTCTAATAAAAATAGCCGCCCTTGACCATCCCTCTGCTCCCCCTCCCCACCTTGAGATGACCTCTTGGAATCCTTTTAGCTGAATCTCCCAATAACTGCATTCATATTTCAAATACAATTCTTCTCTCTCGCTTTATAAACTTTGTTTTCAGTTTTACGCATTATCAGTTGACCTCTGACAACAGTAGGTGAGGATTTGGCTCATCACCCGCCTCCCTCGCCAGTCAAGGCACCAGCATTTAATTTCTGTGACTCACGTCATGCACTGATGCTGTGTGTCTTTCCCACCAAATACAAAAGACCCGCACTGACTCCCTCACCAGAAAATGATGACCCTGCCCCCTTCCAAGCACCTGCCCTTTCTACCACTGGCATCCTTGGGGTTAGAGGTGGCACAGTTCACACGTGGCTGCAGTTAAGCCCCTGCACTTTGCCTCCAGGCTGCTTCTCAAATCTGAAAATTTGAGAAAATGCACGTGGCATGTTCACAGAGAGAATTTTTTTTTTCCTCTAGAATTTCCATTTGCCTTTTCTTCTGTTACTGTTTACACATGTTCATCATATTATGTTTTCAAAATCTTCATCCATGAAGGGATTCTGTTGAGTCCCTGTCCCCTTCTTTTTCCCTGGAGTCCTGCCTCCAGGGCTTCCCACCTCCCACTGCATCCAAACAGTGGCCCTGGATGCCCACGGGGGCTCGGCATCCTGGGACCTGTCGTCTGACGTGACCTCCCCCAGTGTGCCTGTGATCCTTCAGTCCCGCTTGATTCCTTTGTTTTGCTGGAGAACTTCCTCAAAAGTACAGGAAAGAGTGTACAGACAAGTTTCTAGAGGTGTTAATACTTGAATATTCTAGGAAGTGAGAGTTGATTGAAAATCTGCGTGTTTCAACAATTTCTCTTTTCCACTTTCTGATATTGTGAATGACCACAGCTGGGAGCGTGGACTGGCCGACAGCCAAGGCCAAGCCTGGCGTGCCACCTGTCTTGTGAGTCAGGCTTCACTGGCACTCACCCACACCCACGTGTGGGGTCCTGGGTAGGCTGGCTTTTCTCCGCCCCCGTGGCACAGGAGTTGTGACTGTCTGCATGATCTGCAATGCCTAAATATTGACCGTTTGGGCCCTGCCACTGAGCAGCACCAGGCAGAGAGCTGCCTGGATGAAGGGCGTGTTCTCTGTACTGGGCAGTATGAAGCTACGAGGACTTGTGATGTGCCCAGTGCCACCGAAGAAGCAGATCTTGACTGTAGGTAACCCTAGTGTTAGTGTTACTCACTTAGCTGTGCCTGACTCTTTGCAACCCCGTGGACTCTAGGCCTCCAGGCTCCTCTATCCATGGGATTCTCCAGGCAAGAATACTGCAGTGGGTTGCCCTGCCCACCTCCAGGGGATCTTCCCAACCCAAGGATCGAACCCAGGTTTCCTGCATTGCAGGTGGATTCTTTACTGTCTGAACCCCTGGAAACAATTAACTTTACTTTAAGCCCCATGTCTGGCTGGTGGCTTCCACACTGGACAGCTCTTTGGCTGGCTGAGGCTGGAGTCAGGCCTTCGGGAACAGGGCCATGGTGTGGTCTGCATGGATACAGGCTCTGAGGCAGCTTCACTAGGATGCGGGAGCCCTCAAAGACAGGTGTGGACCCCTGTCACCACCCTGGAGATCCTTCTCCTGCCCAACCAGGGGACAGACAGCTCTGTCCTCCTCTCACACTGAGTGGAGACAAACAGCAGGAAACCCGGGATGTTCCTCTTCCCATCACTGCTGCTTTAGGGTTGAGGGTGGGGTGCAGTGCTATCAGTCCAAAGTTCTGGGAAGAAGTTCTGTCTACCACTTGTTAGCACAGTGACCTGTGCAGGTCACTTCCTGTCCACTGCCTGTAGCACATTGACCTGTGCAGACCACTTCCTATCCACCACCTGTTAGCACAGTGACCTACACAGGCCACTTCCTGTCCACCGCCTGTTAGCACAGTGACCTACACAGGCCACTTCCTGTCCACCGCCTGTTAGCACAGTGACCTACACAGGCCACTTCCTGTCCACCGCCTGTTAGCACAGTGACCTGTGCAGACCACTTCCTGTCCACCGCCTGTTAGCACAGTGACCTGTGCAGACCACTTCCTGTCCACCGCCTGTTAGCACAGTGACCTACACAGGCCACTTCCTGTCCACTGCCTGTTAGCACAGTGACCTGTGCAGACCACTTCCTGTCCACCGCCTGTTAGCACAGTGACCTGTGCAGACCACTTCCTGTCCACCGCCTGTTAGCACAGTGACCTGTGCAGACCACTTCCTGTCCACCGTCTGTTAGCACAGTGACCTGTGCAGACCACTTCCTTGTCCACCGCCTGTTAGCACAGTGACCTGTGCAGACCACTTCCTTGTCCACCGCCTGTTAGCACAGTGACCTGTGCAGACCACTTCCTGTCCACCACCTGTTAGCACAGTGACCTTTGAAGGCCACTTCTCTGACCTCCAGTGTCCATCTCACCAGATAGAGTGGGCTCCCTCGGGGTTCCAGGGAAGGCCAGGTAAACTGCTGGACCTACAGTGCCGGCACTTAATAAGTTTACAGTAGACCAGGAGTTCCTGGGCTGCATTTCCCAGAAGTCCTGCCTGGTGTGAGGTCTGTTTATGTTGCTGTAAAACTCAAGTTTAATAATGATGCTGGAGAAACAGTTTGTGAGGTGGGACTCAATGGATTCCTGAGAATATTTGATGTGTAAGTGCGTGGTGGTCAGTATTCAGTTAAAGAGATGTGTCTTTCCAGCTTCCCTGATTATGAAAGGATGCAGCCCTCTATCTTCCTGTGCTGTTTCCTAACCACACTTGTTACCAGGGGCCTAGTGTCAGCATAGATGCACACGCACACACATGCACACACATGCACACCCACAGTCCACTCCTCTGGGGCTCTGCTGACAGTCCTCCAGGGAACCCCTCTCCCGTGGTACACACCTGCTTCCCTCGGGGTCCACTGCCGGCCGAGCTGTGCTGAGGCTCATCCAGTGAGTCCCACCCATGACCTCCATTCCCTCTGTGCTTTTATGTCACTTGGGATACGTTCAAAGGTAAGTGACAAGCATTTTGCTCTCCATTTCCAAGAAGAGGTGAAAAATGAATAAATAGGTGGCAAAACTGACAAGGCATCTGTCCCCGGCGGGTTTGTCTGTAATTAAAAATCACCCAGTTTGAGTTTCACCCAATACAGCTGCCTGCCCCCTGAAACTTTTACAGAGCGCCTGCGTGCTAATGAGAGCACCAGTTAATTACTTGTAAAATGATTAAGAAATCATACTGGGACAATTGATGGGTCTCGGCAGGGAGCCCATCAGACGTCTCCCAGGCCTCCCATCCCAGGAGCTCCTTGCTGGCTGGCAGTCTCATTCCTGAAGGGTGGCAGTGACATGGCTGGCAGACGGCAGGCTGGGGCTCTGGGCTCAGCCATGGGGCATCAAAGGCCTGCAGAGGTCAAGGCTACCTCCCATCCCTGCAGGACCACCTCTGCTTATCCTGTTCCCAGCAAGTTCCAGGGCTGCGAGAGGGCTCCGGCACCTTGCTACCCCTCGGCTGCTTCCTGGGAGGGTGACCCCTGCCACTCCCCACCAGCCCTGCCCACAAGGCTATCTCCGGCTCTGCTGGGTAAAGGCTGCTGTCAGGGGCTCTGGCAGTGAATCAAGGCTATTTCCTGGACCTGCCCTTGAGCCTGCTCACGGGGGCCAGAGAGCACGGCTCCGGGTAGGGCACCACCCAGACCTGCCCAGGAACGCCTGCCCACCTGCCCGGAGGCTGGGCTGCATCTGAGCTGTCCGGTGCCTGGAGGTGAGGGGGGATGGTAAGGATGGAGAGGGGAGAGCCGCTGGAAGGAGAGAGAGAGCAGGTGGACTGTCGGCTTTGAATTGCACCTGGGGCTCTGCAGAGCTTACTTTGTCTCCTGCTTTGTTCCCATCACAGAGGGAGTGAGGGTCTTCCTGCTCCACTCTGCCCTGGGGCTGGTGGGGGGGCTTGTCCTCACTCCCTGACAGCAAGGCTCAAAGCCAGGCTCCTGGGAAAGAGACTTCCTGCCACCCACTTCTTCCTGAAGACTCCCCTTGTTCTCC
Organism: Bos indicus x Bos taurus; assembly: GCF_003369695.1. Classification (NCBI taxonomy): domain Eukaryota; kingdom Metazoa; phylum Chordata; class Mammalia; order Artiodactyla; family Bovidae; genus Bos; species Bos indicus x Bos taurus. The sequence goes on from NC_040089.1 coordinate 2,155,762, forward strand.
AGAGTGGCCCTGAGACTTGGACTTCTCTGGACGTGCCCTCTGCCCTGACCGGCTCTGCAGCCTCTGCTGGATGGAGTGAACAGCCACTCTGCACCCACCCACCGTGTGCTGGGATGGAGGTGGGTGGAGGGATCCCTCTGTCTCCCAGGTGCCAGCCCTGTCCCTCCTTCGCCAGCTGCTCCTGCTGTCCTGCAAGGTAACAGGAGCGTCCACTGAGATCCAGGCTCTGGGCAGGCGGCGAAGAGCCAAATGTGTCTCAAGCTGCAAGTCAATGACACTCAGCAGGTTTCCTGGGAGACACTCGGCTCTGGGACAACACCAGCAATTCTGGAGAAAATTCAAAGCCACGTGTGCACACGTGCACACACACACACACACACACTTGCACACTCACCTTTCTTTCTAATCAGCATCCCAGCTGACAAGCCCTGACGTGGGCTGATTTAAAACCTGCCCTGTTTGAAGCCATCGCTGCAGCAGTTTTCTTTGATTTTGCTTCTAATTATGAAGCCGCTCAGCGGGAGGCCTCCAGCTGTCCTGCTCGCCCTTCCCAGCTCTGAAAGGCTGTGGCTGTCACACGTCCCCACCCATGCCTGCCACTCCAGGGCCCAGGGAACAGAGCAGGAGGGACCTGCCACAGGGAGCCCTCCCGCTGAGGGGAGCACAGTGACACCCCTCCTCTCTGAGCCCAGCTCTGTCCTACATCCCAGGCACATCCTCTAGTCTCACTGAAGATCACAGCAGGACACAACAGCCCAGCTCCGGGGAGCTCCTGAGAGCGCTGGAAATGCCTGGCATGCATCCCTCCTGTCCTGATTCAGGAGCTTACAGTTTGCAGAATGTGTACCAGCCATGATTCCACTTCACCCTCGCAGCATCTCCACCCGCACCGCGCAGACAGGACACGGGGCACCCAGTCCAGAAGCTGCCAAATAATGAGCAAACCTGAGCTATTTGGGGTCCAGACTCAGGACGCTTCCCTGCCTCCTGCCCCACTGCCGAAACTCACACCCACGAGCCCACCCCTCAAGTTCAGGCTCCAGACCTCCTTTGCTGGGGTGCAAGGGAAAAGGGATCGGCATGTCAGGAGGAGGAATGAAGGCTGCCCAAACAAGGTGTTTCTGTATTTTTCTACAATTAACATTAAAAATCTTTTTTTTAATTTTGAAATCATTATGGATTCATAGAAAGTTGCAAAGAGTACAGAGAAGTCCCACGGGCCCTTTCTTCAGTTTCCTCGACACAGGCAGGATGATGAAGACGTGGAGCACTCCACCGAAGCCAGGAGCCTGGCCCTGGAGTGGCGTGCATGGAGCTTTTCAACACCTAATCACTCGTGTCCCCCCGTGCGACCCCCAGCGGGGTCAGGATACAGGATGGCTCCCCGCCACCACGCTGACCCTTGGCAACCACTAATCTGTTTCTCCAGCTCTATGATTTTCAAGAATGTTGTGTTCTTCATGCAGTATGTAACCTTTAGAGGTCGGTTTATTTTTACTCAGCGTAATGTCACTGGGATCCAGCCAGACTGCGGTGGGCCTCAGCAGTGCGCGTCTTTTTACCCGAGTAGCGATTCGCGGAGTGGACCGGCCAGGCCAGAACTTGTTCTAAACTTTCTCTTACAGAGGGTCATTTGGGTTGTTTCCAGTTTGGGGCACTTACGAACAAAGCTGCTGTAAACAATTGTATACAGGTATCTATAGGGACCCAAATCCTCAGTCTCTGGGATAAATGTCCGAGTGCAGTTGCTGGGTTGTATGGTCTGTGTTTGATTAGATTTTTAGGAACAATCCTCCAGGGTGTCTGTACCGTTTTACATTCCCACCAGAGGGTCTGAGACTCAGATGGCCTCGCCGGCACTTTCTTCGTGTCCTCACCCGCGTCTGGTACTGTGTGGGCGTACATCGTGTTTGGAGTGTCGCTGCCCTAATAGGTGTATGGGGGTTCTCACTGTGGCCTTAATCTGCATTTCCCCAATGGCCAGTTGAACATCTCATGCGCTTTCCTTCCATCTGTGTACCCTCTTGATGCTGCTGCTGCTGCTGCTGCTAAGTCTCTTCAGCTGTGTCCAACTCTTGTGACCCTATGGACTATAGCCCACCACTCTCCTCTGTCCATGGCATTCTCTAGGCAAGAATATTGGAGTGGATTGCCATACCCCCTCTGAGGGACCTTCCTGACCCAGGGATCGAACCCACATCTCTTATATCTCCTGCATTGGCAGGAAAGTTCTTTACCACTAACGTCACCAGGGAAGCCAGTACACACTCTTTAGGGAATGATTTCTTCACTTCCTTTGCCATTTTTTAATTTGACGTGTTGGTTTTCTTGCTGTTAAATTTTGAGAGTTTTTTGTATATTTTAGAAATGTGTATAGTGTTAGATATGAGTTTTTGCCTCCATCCATAGCTTATCTTTTCATTCCCTTGACTATGCCATTTGCAGAGCACAAGTTTTTAGTTTTGATGAGATCCAGCTTTATTAATTTTTTTTTTTTTTATGGCTCATACTTTCTGTGTCATGTCTAAGAACTCTTCACCAAGTCTGGAAAATTTTCTCCTATGTGTTCTTCAAAAAGTCTCACAGTTTTACCCTTTTTCATTTAAATCTATGATCATTTGGATTTGGTTTTACATAAGGTGTTAGGTGTCGGTTGAGGGCTCTTTGCTTTTTATCTGTGGATATCCAAGTGCTCTAGGACCATTGTTTAAGAAACTGTCCTTCCCCGTGGAATTGCTTTTGCTTTTTTGTCAAAAATCAGTTGAGTAATTTGAGAGAGTATATTTCTGGGTTTCCTGTTCTGTTCCACTAATCTCCGTGTCCCCTTCCTCTGCCAATACCACACAGTCTTGATTAAAACACAATAAGTCTTGAAATCAGATAGGCTGATCCCTCTGGTTCATTCTTCTCTTTCAAAATTGTTTTAGTTATTCTAGTTTATCAGACTTTCCATACAAATTTGAGAATGATCTTATTTACATCTATAGAAAATACTTCCTGGGATTTTGATAGGAATTGTGCTAAACCTGCATATCAGTTTGGGGAAAATGAATGCCTTTAGTCTGTTGACTATTCCAATCCATGAACATGGTATTTGTCTCCATTTACTCAGATCTTTTAAATTTCCTTCATCAGCATTTGTGTGGCTTTCAGCATACAGTTTTTGAACATGTTGTATTAGATTTACAACTACTTCATTTTTTGAGTAATTATAAATGGCTTTGTATTTTTAATCTCACTTTCCACATATTCACTGCTAGTATTTAAAATACATTTATTTTTGTATGTTGATCTTGTAGCCTATGATCTGGCTAAACACACTTGCTAATTCTAGGAGGTTTTTTCCTTCTTCATGATCTTCTTTTTTCCCTTTTAAATTAGTCTATTCCTTGGGATTCTACATTGACACTTTCACGTTATCTATATCTAGGTCCAGTTTTGTTTCTTCCTTCCCAATGCATACAGCTTTCTGTTACTTTCACTTGCCTTCTCTCTCTGTCTAGACCTTTAGCGCCGTGTTGACCAGCAGTGGTGAGAGTCACCCTCACCTTATTCTCAGCTATCAGGGGAGGAGTACTCATTCTTCCACCACTAATTATGATGCTAACTGATGTAGATGTTAGATGAAAACCTCAGGTTCCTTCCAGGGAAGGCACAGCATCTGCTGGGAAAGCAAATGAAGGGCCTGCCTTAGGGTCAGGTAAGGAGGCCTGAAAGACACCCGGGCTTGGATCTGAGGGAGAAGGAGGACCCAGCCAGAAGGGAGCAAGTGAGACAGCGCATTGGTGAGGGTCCTCAGAGTCTCTGAAGGGCCCTGGGGTGAGAGAGAGTGCAGGGCATGCGGGGAAATGGAGGGCGGCTAGCAAGGGAGGGTGTGGAAGAAGGGGAGCTTGACAGGCAGGTGAGGCCAGACTCTGCCTCCATCGGAGACCACAGTAAAGGTACAGCTTTATCCCAGGGACAGCGAGTGGGACGGGGCACAGAGCAGCAGCGGTGAGATCAGCTCACAGGTCACTGCCATTTCCAAGGTCAAAGACAAAGGTGGCTCAGGATGTGGAAATGAGCAGTGGGAAGAAGCCTGGGTATAAAACCATTTAGAGGGTAAAGTCCACAAGCTGCGATGGATCAGAAGTTGGGGTGACAGCTAGGGAGGTGCTGTGAGCCTGCTCCTTTGATCAGCACCCTGTTTCCCGGGAAGGCGGCATGTTAACTGTGGCGAGGAGCTTCTGGACCCAGCACCCTCCTCATTCACAACACCCACATGCCAAGCCCTGAATGGCACAGCACTCTGCAGCGTGGAGGGTTCTGGATGGCCATCACCCCTGGCCATCCTGCTCACACTCCTCAGGGGCCCCCACAGCCAGCCTCCCTCCCCCAACCGCCGGCCCCAGCCCCTGACCTTTCAGGGAGTGGTTGTCCTCTCAGGGTTCCCTGAACCAGTTCCACTGGGGCAGGCTGCAGCGCCTCTCCCGGCACCATCCCACGCCTGGCCTGGCCTCCCTCAGGTCTCCTGGTGTCCAGCTGTGGAGCCGGGCCTCGGATGCCCGTCCTCTTGGATTACCTGGGTCTTGCCACCGGAGAAGCAGAAGTCTTCAGGCACCGTCGTTTGACGTGCGGTATAGACTCCTGGGTCCTGCTGTTTTGATGCCTGTCTGCAGTGAGTCTGACGTCCCCAGGAGGTAAGCACCGTCACGTTCTTTTCTCAGCCCCCCACGGACGCCACTAAGCTGCCACGCCTGGCAAGTGAGTTTTTGCTAAACTGGATCTTCTGGAATTGAAGTGTGTGGTTCTGTAGAGCGTCAGGCCCAGAGAGGCAGAAGAAAGACGGCTAGCTGAACCCGGGTTGGTGGAGAAGGTGGGTGGGCTCCCTGAAGCCCGGGGCGGGGGCGGTGGGGGGGGGGGCAGATGAAGGGAAGCGTGGGAACCGACAAAATCAGAACCTGCCGAATATGGTGGCGGCTGCACATCAGCGGGATCCAGGTGCGGTAATCAGAGGGAGGCTGGCGTGGGGGTGCTTACCTGGTGTTGGAGGTTGAGGCGGCAGACGGAGGGAGGTGAGGTGACTCAGACGCTGTAGCTGCCGAGGCAGTGTGTTCCCTAGGCTGCTGGAGCTCAGAAGAGCTCAGAGGAGTGCCTGTGGGCTGGTGCTGAATCTTGCTCTGCAGAGCTGGAACAGCGACTCCCAGCAGCCGGGCTCAGCCCCTGGCCCTGTGGGTGCCCCTGTGGGGGGTGACTGTGCTGGGGTAATGCGCCAAGGCCGTCAAAGAGCTCTGCAGTCCCTTGTCCCCACTGTGCCTCCCAGTCCCCCACTGGCAGCAGCAAAGAGCAGTCAGACGCCCATGGCCTGGGGCTGGTGCTTGCCAATCCCAGTCCCAGGGCCACAGAGCAAAGCACGGGAGTTTGGACTTGGAGCCAAGAGACAGGGAAACCAGCTCTGCATTGACAAGAAGGGAACTGGGGCTAGTTGATAGCTCATTTTTTTTTTCTTTTTGCAGTGAATTAAAAACAAACACCCACATCTACCCACCCAAATTAATTTTTCCTCATTTTGCTCCAGATATTTAAAATATAAAGGAAATGAACAATTCCGATCAGGCTGAAGTCTTCTTCACTGTCCTCAAGCTCAGAGAATTCATCTCTCAGCCGTGAGGATAAACTGCCGGCACTTTTCTTTATATTAATGCTGTGACGTATGTGTCAGTGAAAAACGCATGTTATTGCCATGGGGTTTTTAAAAAATCATATAAGAGTGAATTATAAATCAAGACTTACTATGAAGTCATGGTAATTAACATTCTCCCCTGCTGTACGTATTCCGAAACATTTTTTTTCATTCAAAATGTGCCTTTGAAATCTAGCCACGTCATTCATTATGTCTGTAGTCTACTAAGATCTTGTAGCTGTATCAGAATGTATTCAAATGGAACCCCTGATGTCCGGATTTATGCTTGACTTCCCCTGTTAGAAACAACGCCACAGTGAAAATTCCATGCGTTTATCTCAGCACTCTTTCAGATTTTCATAAGATTCTATATTCGTCTAGGTAGATTTGATGAGTCAGATGTTTGAACAGCTACATTTTTATTTGCTTAAGTTTATGTTTAATTTGCATACAGTAACATTCACTCTTTGTGTCCAGTTTAAAAGATTTTGACAAATCCTCATCACATTTAGGAGCCTTATCAACCCCAAATTCCTGCTCCCGCTTCTCTGTGGTCCACCGCTCGCCACATCTCTACCCCAGGCAGCCACCAGTCTCTTCATCCATTTGCTTCTTCTCGAATGGCGTGTAAATGGAATAGCAGAGTGTGTGGCATTTGGGGTTTGGCTTCCTTCACTGGCATCCTGCCTCTGGAACTCACCCCAGTGCTCAAGAGCATCCAGCTCATTCCTGCTTGGTCCTGAAGAGGACCCTGCAGTGCAGAGGGACCCACTGTGTTCATTCCTCCACCCGAGAGAGGCTGTTTGGGGATTTTTGGTGATGGCAAACATTCACACATAGGTCTAGTGAAAATATCGGCTTTCATTTCTCTTAGGAAAAGGCCTAAGCGTGGGATCGCTGGGTCATACTACAAGGGCACCCTTGACTACTTAGGGAAATACCAAACTGTGTTTCCAAAGTTGAGATGCTGCTGCACCACTCACACCCCCACCAGCGATGAATTCAGGATGCCAGGTGCTCTGCCTCCTTTCGAGAACTTGATGTTGCTGGGTAAGTATAGCATATATACACACGCATACTAAGTCACTTCAGTCAAGTCCAACTCTTAGCAACCCTATGGACTGTAGCACGCCAGGCTCCTCTGTCGATGGGATTCTCCAGGCAAGAATACTGGAATGGGTTGCCATGCCCTCCTCCAGGGGATCTTCCCGACTCAGGGATCGAACTCATGTCTCTTATGTCTCCTGCATGGGCAGGCGGGTTCTTTATCACTGAGCCACCAGGGAGGCCCTGTATACACTCACACTTTAATAGATGTGTATTGTTTACTTATAGTAATCTTAATTTGTATGTCTCTACTCGTGACTAATGTTGAGTGTATTTTCTTCTGTTTATTTGTGTCCAGTGTATTTCCTTAGGTAAAATGTTCATATCTCTGGCCCATTTTTATTGGTTTATTAGTTTTCTTCTTATTAAATTATGACAGTGCTTTGTATGGACCGTGGTTGACTCCTAGCCTAACCCAAGGTCACAAAGATTTTTCTCTTACGTTTCCTTGTAGAAGTTTTAAACTTTACATTCACTTTTATGTCTGTAGTCCATGTTGAGTTAATTTGGGGGTCACATGTGAGTTAAGGGTCAAGATTCAATTTTTGCATGGCCATTGTTTCACCACCATTTGTAGAAATTCTCCACTGCCAAGGCCAATGCTTTTGCACTTTCTAAAACTCACTAGACTATATTTGTATTGGTCAGTTTCTGGGCTCTTCGCTCTGCGTCATTGTTCAATGCTTTAAGATGTTGTTTTCAGTAAGTTATCCAGTTTTAGCAGAAAGGTTAGAAATAATTGCTGAGCCCATTGTTACTGGAAGCAAAGGTCCCCTGAGTTTACCTTTTTCCCTGTAATGGTCCATCCCATGTGCTCGTTTTCTAGGTGTTCACTGGCACAGACACCAAGCAGCCCAGCGCCTGGCCCCCTGTGCATCCACCTGATGGGGGTCTTGGGCTCTGGTGCCCGGTGGGGCATTGCCACCCCTGTTATCACCCACGGGGGGCTTTCGCATGCTTGGAATCACGGTACAGGCATTGAGGGGCAGGGGCCAGGAGTGCTAGTTGTAGGGAGTGACACTGCCATCTGGGGTTAGCACGCAAAGGAAGGGTTGCTCTGCAGCGCACACAGCTTTCAGACGTGCCATCTGAGCATTCACGCTGGGGAATCTGTTTACACAATTTATTACCTAAATAAAAATGTTTTTGGTAGAAAGAGTGGATATAAACCGAACACTTAATGTGGAGCTTGCCAGTAATGCAACTACCCTGTAAATACAGCTTGGATCAGAGGGCATTTTATTCAGAACTTTACCAGAGTCCTTCATCGTTTCAGCCAGTCATATCACCAAAGGTGTTTGAGCAGTGCCACCATATTGGAGGCTCTCTGGAATGTCAGACCTGTGGGCTGTGCAGCCCACAGTCCTTCTCCTAGGCACCCACACAGTGCACCAGTATTAGTCCATGCTTACATCATTACTGACAGTGATTATACACACACATTCATGCCAGAGTTTTTACTTAGTCTTATTTCAGAATGCTGTATGCATAGGCAAGTGTAGACGTTATTCAGCTAAATATTTCAAATACAAACTTACTCATTCTAAGAAAATAAAAGCATTTGACACCTTCATTGAGTCTCTCCCTTCACTGTGCCTGAGCATGAATATATGGAATTACATACCATTCTATTGTAAATTCCTCTCCTTTTATTTCTATTTCACATTATAGGTAGGGCATTATATTGATTTTTAAAAAAAATAATATGTGATGCTTAGGTTATAATGCCTATGATTTTCATGTCAAGAGAGTAGCAGGGTGTTACACAGTATTTATAATGAGAAGGGCTTGCTGGGTCTGGAGGAACAGAGGCAGAATTTCAGGCAAAAGGGACGCCCACGTTTTCACCCTCACTGGGCTCGCCGGGCTGCTGTCCACGGTGCTGAAACAATGATGCTTCCTGCTGCACAGCAAGCCGCCTCCTTCCCAGAGTCCACATCCTCATTAGCCCTCACACCGCTGTCTTGTTTTGGTAATGCTTATGCATGGTATCTATTGTTTAATTTGCACGTCCCTAGTGCTGCTGAGTTTATACATCATTCCCCTCTGTTAACCACCTGGGAATCCTCCTTGGTGACTTGAAGTTCACATCCTCTGCACATTTTTCTACTGTATCATTTTGCTGTTGCTCAGTAGTTAAGTCATGTTCAACTCTTTGTGACAACAGGGGCTGCAGCAGGCCAGGCTTCTCTGTTCTTCACTATCTGCCAGAGTGTGCTCAAATTCATGTCCGTTGAGTCAAAGATGCTATCTAACCCTCTCATTCTCTGCCACTCCCTTCTTTTGCCTTCAATCTTTCCCAGCATCAGCATCTTTTCCAATGACTCAAGTCTTCACATCAACTGGTTAAAGTATTACTTTATTCTTAATTGACTGCTACAGGTTATTTACCAATCTGGACACTAGTGTTTTTCCCGTGTGCTGCAAATTGTTCCCTGCCTGCTGCTGCACTTATTATGTTTGTTGGTTTATTGGGTAGCAAAGTTTTTCATTTGTTGTAGTTACTTTCATTAATCTTTGCTTTGGATATTGCTTTCTTTGGGTTTTGTCTAAGAAGTTATTTCTTATTCTTGGGTTGTAATAAAAATATTATATAATTCTTTTAAGGAGTTTTAAAGACTTTTAAAAAATTCTCATTTCTGTCTTTAATCATGTGGAATTCATTATATTGAGTAGAGTAAGGGAGGGAACCTAATTATTTTCTTTTCTGATGAAAAGTTCCCATATTAAGCCATCCATCCATTCTTCACTGGTTTGTAACACTGCCTCTATAATTCATTAAATTCCCAAATGTACATCATCTTGTTTCAAAGCTGTTCTGCAGGGCTTTTTCATTGTTGTTCCACTGATCCATTTGTGATATTTGTAATTTGCTGTAGCAGTATAGTCCAGTTTTATTTTCTATGTTTTCATAATACTTTTGAACACCTGGTATTCAAGTCCTCCCTCTGTAAACTTATTTTCTTAAAGATTATTCTTGGACTTTTACTCCAAATGAATTTTGGAATTGGCTTGTCAATTTTCACTAATAGTACAATTGGAATTTTGATTGAGATACCACTGAATGTATTAATTAATTTGGAAAGAATTATAATTTTTACAATAGTAAGTCTACCCATCCATGAAAATCTATTATTCTATTACATTCTTCAATAAATTTTGTAATTTCTTCATAAAAACTCTTATGTATCTTTTATTACATTTATTCCTAGGTAACATAGTTTTTATCATTATTGTGAATGGGACTTTTCTCTCTGTCACATTTCTTTGCTAGCTTATTGCATGTGAGAATATTATGGATTCTTTAAATGCTAGTTCTATATTCAAGTACTCTTTTTTTTTAATATATGTTGATTACTGTATCTGGGAACTCTGATGATGTCTCTTCTGAGCTTTCATCAATTGTCCAGATTCCTGGACAATTGCATAATTTGTAAATAACCACAATTTTAGCTCCTTCCATTGTCTATCTTTTTCCTTTTGTAACACAGATTATAGCATCCAGGGAAATGCTGAATAGCAGCACTGATTGCCATCAACCATGCCTTGACTTAAACAGAAATGACTCTTGATTCTCCAGTTCAGCCATCTTAAATTTAATTTCACATGATATTAATGTTGCCAGAATGATTTTGTTATAATTAGTATTGTATGCTTTTGCTTTAACTTTCCTATATATATACATTCATATAAATTCCATTTATGTTCTAACCTTATAATCTCTTTTGAATACATTTGCATTTATTGCAATTGATTATTATAATATTGTACTTATTTCTATCCTTTTTTTTTGATTTTACTATCCTTTGCTTTTTTTTCATCCTTTTTTGCTGTCTGTTGGATTGACAGCTTTCTCTTTTGTATCTCAGCAGGCTTGGCAATGATTAGTTACATTTCAAATATTTTAGTGATTACTTGAAATTATAAACACAGAATTAAATTTTAAAATTCTAGAAATTATAGAGAACTTCAGAATCTCCATCTTCTTTCTGTGAATGACCAAGGTCTTCCCATACTTTAAGCACTGAGTTCATTTTCTCTTTATTCTGTAGGATTTTTTTTTTTTTTTGCTCCTTTGTATAAGCATAAAAATTTAATCGGATTATTAAATATGGTTAGTACTTCAATGATATTTACAAAGATATTTTATCAGTCAATGCACCCTTTCTGTTCCTTGAATTTTAGCTCTTTTCCTCTGGGTACCTTTTCGCAGTGTCAGTTCTTTCAGTGAGGTTTGAGATCAATAATCCTTGGACATCTGAACAGTCTTGACTTTTGTCGTCCTTGGATGGTAGTTGGATGGTAGTCTGGCTGGGTATAGAATTCATGGTTGAACATTAATTTTCCTCAGCAATTTGAATGAGTTATTATATTCTTCCAGGAACCCCTTGTGACTGATAATAAGTTTGCCTTTATCTCTTCTCTCTTGTAGCTTTTAAGATATTTTTCTTTGACATTTTGCCATTTCGTTAAAATATGTCTTGTGCATTTGTTTGTTTTCACCCTTCTTGGCATAAATTGTGCTTCTCTTATCTGAAGATGTATCTTTCTCTGCTTCTAGAATATTTATAGTCATAATATCCACCAACATTTCCTCTCCAATTCACTCTGTCTCCTTCTGAAACTCATATGAGACCATGTTTGATTTTCTTGCTCCATCTTTTAAGACTCCATCTCTTTCTTATATAAAATGATCTCTTTTAAGCTTTGAAATGTATTTATAACTGGGGGAGGGCTTCCATTTTAATCAATATTTAACATGTTTGAAATGGGAAGGGAGACGTTCCTACTTCAATTCTGACTAACATATTGAATCTTGATTCTTCTGTCATGCCTCAGAAATGGTACCTTTTCCTTCAGTTCAGGGATTTCCATGTACAAGTTACTGAAATGAGAAAACCCAAATATTCAAAATGTTTGCATGGAATAGAAACAGTCCTTTCTCACCTGAAAGTTTTTCTCCAGCATTTTTAGTCACTGATGTGGTCATTCCCCTGGCTCAGTTCCTGGGTCCAGAAGTTCCTCTGGAGAAGGCATAGGCTACGCACTCCAATATCCTTGGGCTTCTCTGGTGACCCAGATGGTAAAGAACCTGTCTGCAATGAGGGAGACCTGGGTTTAACCCCTGAGTTGGGAAGATTACCCTGGAGGAAGGCATGACAACCCACTGCAGTATGCTTGCCTGGAGAATCCCCAGGGACAGAGGAGCCTGGTGGGCTGCAGTCCATGGGGTTGCAAAGACTTGGACGTGATTGAGTGACTAAACTCAGGATAGCACATGGTTGTTCCAGCCACTGGTAGAGGTGGAACCTCTACCCCAGGTTCTAGGAGTACTGGTGTTACTAATATTAGCAGTGGTAGTAACAGCAACCAGAGTGGCTGAGGCAGTAGTGACTGCAGTGCTTCCCTGCTGGGTGACCAGCCCTAGGATACCGTAGGTCCTCAATCACATTGAGTCCATAAATGGGCTCCTGTCCATCACTGGCCAGAATGCTTCCTATGCAGGGTCTCATTTCATTCTCTCAGTGGCCTATGGGACGGCAGGCTATTCATCCTCTAAGAATGATAAACTTAACACAGAGCAGCTAGGAGAGCAGCCAAGGCCACATGGACAGCAAGTGACCGAGTGGGAATTTGAAGTCACAACCTCAGACTCCAGAACTGAAGTATTTGACAATAATGGCTCACAAGCATCCCCAGAAAGAACCAGAAAGCAAGAAAACCAGGCACCTAGACTCTGAATGTATTAACTGAATATCTCTTTTTCTGGTAATGGTCATGGCCTGGTGCTGGTCATGGTCAGGAACCTGCCCTTGAGAGATTCTCATTCTAAGAGGAAACTGATGTGAGAGCACTGAGAGCTTGCCAAAGCCCAGGGTCCTTGAGCTGAGTCACAGGGATGAGGGGAATTACCCAGGCAAAGGGAGCAAGGTGTGGGTTCCAGGCAGAAGGCTCAGCACTGCGGAGGATGAACAGGAAGTAGCGTCTACTGGGTATGAGTCACTGCAAAAAGCTCCAGTGCCATGGGAGGACAGAGTGAGGGGCCGCGGCTGCAGACAAAGCCGGGCATGTGGGCAGGAACGGCCTCTTCTTGCCACGTCAAGAACACTTGGATCTGCAGGAAAGGTGGGGGTGGGAGACAAAGGAGGTTGTCAGGTGTGCAGAGAGACCCTCAGACCAAGCTAACAACCAGGAGAGTCATTTTAACAGAGGTCTAGATCATTAAATGTCCTGTAAGCAAGGATTCCAGGTGAGAAAGGACCGTTAATATTCCATGTGAACATTCTGCATATTTCAACTTTCTCATTTCAGTAACTGGTGCATGGAAACCCCTGAACTGTAGGAAAATGCACCAATTCTGAGGCGCAAGCCCTTCACTGTCTGCAGAGTCTCCTGGGGACTCAGGGGGCCCCTTTCATTTTTCAGCCATGTCCCAATTCACGGAGAGGGAAAATGGACCGCCGGTAGCGGCAGCTCCTCCCATGTGATGAGGAACAATATGAACAAGGGATTTAATTTGAAAAGAGATGTGGCTGTGATTTAATTTAAACCATCAGGTTAATGCATTTTCCCCCTAATTTCAGCCTTGGGTGCACTGCATTCATTGGCACTGGCTGCACGGCTCTCGGTCCCTGTTCTCAAGTCACTTTTGTGTGCGAAGCTGTTTACCCCTGACTAGATTAAGGCTGCAGGAGGCTGGGCTCTGCCGTCTCCTCAGGACGGCGGTCTCCAGAGTGGGGCTGCAGCTCATCGTCAGATTAAGAGCTGCTTGGGACAGAGAACACCCACCCACGCATTTGGCAGCTCTTCATGGATGCCTGCTCTGCGCCGGGTACAGACAGGGCTGCAGATTCCAAACTGATGCTGACTTGGCCCCGCCTTTGTGAACAGGGGCTGTGATTGGTCCTGGGCCCAGACAGCAGTGGACAGAGAGTGATGGGCTTGGTGGGAGGCTTGGGGAGGATCTGGAGGGCTGGTAAGGCAGGGACTCTGGGGAGGGCTCTGGGCAGAGGCAGTGACTCAGGGAGGAAGGCACTGAGTGGCTTACTCCACAGCATGGGCTGACTAGTCAAAAGGTGATGGCGAGGGGCTGGCTGGACAGTTATCCTGGGCAAAGGGGCCTGCACCTTCATTCATGAGGAAACAGGGAGAACTGAGCCATCAACAAGCAGGCAGATGTTGGCTTTTGAAAAGAGAACTCCCCCAGATATAACCTACAGACTTGTCCGCGGGTGTGGGTGGGGCTGAGTCTGCATTTCTACCCAGGTCCCTACCAAGGTGACGCTGACGGAGCGTTCTGTGTGTGCTGGTGAGGACGCAGCCACTCTGGAGGGCGAGGATGGCCTGGGGGCAGCAAGGCTGGCAAGGAGCTGACCGCAGGCCCTGTTGGGATGGAGGTCAGTGCCCCTCCTTCTCTTCATCCCTGGAGCCTCCAGAGCAGGGAGCTGGGTGCTCCATTTCCCCCCTCCCCCCACTCCCACCCCACCTTCCGCTGCTTCCTTGGGTTTGTCCCTTGATAGTTCATTCCTTCATTTAAAGGAAACACGAGGAAGGAAGCAGCAGACTGTTGGGGCGCTCCAGGCCCAGTGTGGGTGAACATCTGGCTGGCAGAGCGGAGCAAGGCCCGCAGCTCCTCCTCCTCCAGGAAGCCTACCCTGACTGCTCAGCCCCACCGGCACACCCTCCTCTCAGCTGTGACTATGTTTCATGTGCAGGCGGCGCACGTTTCCCACTAAGTCCTAAGGTCTCTGTCAACGGCAACCATTTTCTCCCTTTGCTTCTCCCACAGGGAGGTAACTCAGCGCTGGGCCTCAGTGGAAACTCCATCATGACCTTCCGATTTGGGAGGCAGGTCAGAGGAAGTGGTCAGACCTGCGCCAGACATGGGTCCCTTCTGATGAGTGAGGATCCCTTCTGATGAGGTCCCTTCTGATGAGCCTGGGCCACCACAGGGGAGCAGCCAGAAGATGAGGGCTTGCCCAGGTCCCCCAGCCCAGTTCCCCAAGAGAGGGGTTGGCTACAGAGTAGGGAGGGGTGGGGGCAGCCTGGGAGAGAAGAGACTGCGGGCAGCGGGCAGCAGCTGCTGTGGGCTCTGGAGGAGCAACTTCACATCTCTGTCCTTCAAACCAAACCACAAAGACTGGGTTCCTGGGGAGGGGTCCCTGAAAGGGAGGGAAGCCGCCTCGCTCCACGGAGCCATTCTCACTGCTTAACGATGCACAACTCAGTAATGAAGAGAGTCTACCAGACCCAATATAATCTGAAATTAAAGAAAAATGGAATGTATTAAAAATGCATTGCAGCATTAATGGAGGATGTCAGCTTGACAGCCAAGCCGCACGCATTACGCTCGGCTTGGGGAGCGCGGCTCTGGGCTGCTGGCCCCAGGGCTCTGAACCACAGAAGGACCTAGGGTTGAGGCTGACCTCTCAGAGGAGGTGCCGATGTGCCCACTGCTTCCTCCACCCCCATGTTCCCCAGCTTCCCAGGGAGCCATCCATCACTTCCAGGTGCGTGCTGCCATCGGGAGCAGCCCCAGGCTGCCAGGCAGTTTGCCTCCTCCTCTGTCCTCAGGCACCTCCTCTGTGCCCACACGCCCTCACCCTGACAGCCAGGTCCTCTCCTTCCCACTTCCTGACTCCTACAGGCAGCTGAGCCCGTTTCTTAAAGGGCTTCTCTGTTGGCCCCACTTGAATTTCCTGGAAAGGTTTGTAGCAGAAACGTTAGACCCTGGACAGACCACTGCAGGCCCAAGGCTGAACTGCCGCAAAGGGCTCTGGGCAGCTCAGAGGACGGACTCCCTGCAGCCTCTGCGGACGCCACTCTGGGCTGGCTGTCCCCTTCCTCCTGCAACTCCCGGCCCTCTCTGCCCAGGTGATCTGTGGATGATGCCAGGGAGGACATGTGACTCAGGCCTTGGCAATCACAGGTCTGCCCCTCCCGGTCACATGACTGGTTTAGAGTGAGCACGTGACTCCAGTTTGTCTCACAGTGTGGGTGACAAGCAGCACTGTATTTGGCCCTTGGAGAAGATTGTACTCTTCCCTAATGGGTGTGAGTCTGCAGCCATTTTGTGACCATGAGGAATCTGGAGGTACTTCCATGGGTCCCTGGAGGTGCTGAGTTATCTCAGGAAGCTAGAGGCTGAAGCCATTGTGGCTGGTGGCAAAGCTGAGCGATGAGGGGAAACTGAGTCTTCCTGCCTCACTGGAGCCTAGAATCCTTCAGTAACTGGACCACCGCAGGGCTTCCTGTTGCTTGGTCATAGAATCACACACACACATACCATCTTTCCTTCCTTTAAGCTGGTTTGAAGGCGTCACTCTCCCCCACCACGCCCCATCTGTTGCAGAAGCAGGCTCCCTAGCTGTGACCGAGCTGGACCCACTCAGCCCCACCCCCATGCTACTGCCACCATTCTGCCGACTGACCCCTGGGGCTCAACAGAGCAGCCACTCTGCCACCTGATGAAAGGGACATGTGACATCTCAGAGGGCAGAGCTGCCCAGTGGCCAACATCACGGGGGCAGGGCTGAGTGCCAGCTATGCCACCTCCTGATGGTGTGGCCCTGGCCGTGACCATTACTGGACTGAGCCAGGGGTCCTCAGTTTTGAAACGGAGCCAATGGAAGTGATCATTGGGGTGGGAGTGGGGGGGATTGCAGTCTAGGGTGTATCCTCTCCATGGCACCAAACCAGGAAGGAAGGAACAGCTGTCCCAGGGGGATACTGGGAAACATCATGGACACTCAGTGGGAAGGGCAGCAGGGGCTAGGCAACCAGAAATGGACAGCAGTGGGAGAAACCAGGCTTCCTGGTCTGAAGCTGCCTCTGGGCACAAGGCCAAGGCTCTGGCCCCAGGGTGGGCAACTTTGTTGGGGACAGAGCTCACAGCTCTTCTTCCTGTGGGGGGTGGCTTGGAGGGGCCGTGCAGGTATTGCTTCCTCTGCAGCATTGAGGCTTTTGGGGTGTTTTTTTTCCTATCTTCACTTCTGGCCAATCAGCATGTCTCTGGTTGGTGAAAACATGAAGCACAAGAGAAAACAACTGCGGCAGAGCAGAGCAGCCCCGGGCGCCCGGCCTGGAGCGGGCAGGCGTCCTGCCAAACACGGTTCTTGTGGTCCCGTCCGGGTCCTTCCCTCCTTCTCCCCGTCCCCATGTAGCGACAGTGACCACGAGCCTCCCTCCTGGCCCAGCGTGGGTTCTGTCCGCTGGGGCCTGGCACCAGCCTGGGCACTGTGAGCAGAGTGGACCTGACGCCTCTTGCCACCCTTCCTCCCAACAGCCCATTCACCGCCAGCCTCCCCGTGAGGCCTGGGAGGCTCTGGAACCGGGTCAGGCGCAGGGCATCCAGGGGGTGGGACAGGGTGGGACCCAAGGGAACCCAGAGAAGGGGGCTGGCATCTAGGAAGTGTCTCCTTTGAGGGGAGCGTTTGGGACCCCCTACCTATTTCCTCCCTCCCCTCCCACCTCCTGCCGCCTCCCCGCCCTGTGTCCTGTGTATTTACAGAACGGATGGGCGGGCAGCACCCCCAGGGCAGAGCGGGGCATAGAGAGTTATGCTGAGGAACCGGGTGAGCAGTGCCGGCATCTCTGGCAGCGGGCACTCACCCTGGGCCCATGGGTTCTGCTTGTGAGCTTGTGAGGGACACTGACCAGCCCGGCCTGGCCAAAGGCACAGAGCACACAGCAGAGAGAGCTGGGCGTCCATCCACCTCCAGCATCCCTGCTTCTGTGCAGGCTTCCTCTGCCCGAACCTTCCCCGCTGTCCCCTGCATCCCCACTTCCTGCTCCTGCTCCGGCTCTGCAGGTACCAGGATGGATGTCTGACCGGGGCAACAGGTGCTGCCAGCGGCCTGGGCTACAATCCCTGATCCGTTCCCTGCTGGCGTCTGACAGCAGGCGGGTCAGTAACCTCCCCAGGGACACTCTGCTCATGTGCAACAGGCGTGCAACAGCCCGCAGCAGCCTGAGCCCTGGCCACATCGTGTGTCTGCACAGGGCAGCCATCCTGGAAAGGGGTCCCGTGGCCGTCTACACGACCTCAGCCTCATGAGCCACGGCCCATTCCCGGGTGACTGGCCTTGTTACAGCGTGACCTGTCCACCCAGCCGCCGCCCGCTCTCTGTGGCCTTGAAACATGTCTCATACCCCAGGCCTGACTGGCGGGAGCACTGTGAATGCATACAGGAGACTTCAGACGGCCTGCTTAACTATAGCCTTGAGCAATTCCTTCCGGGGGCGTGGAGTCAAAGCCGAGGCGTCTTCTCTGGGCAGGTGCCCGAGGCACTCAGGCGCTCATGTGATGTGCTTGAAGGCAGAGGCTCTGTCTGGAGTGAGGTGCGTCTTGTGCCAGAGCCCTGGATGTGGGAACAGGCTCCCAGGGCCTCCAGGTTTCTCTTCCTGGAACTGTTCATGACACCCCTCTTGTCACTCAAGTGGGGACAAGACAGGGCCTCATTGGATCAGAGTTTCCTGCTCAGCCCCGTGCTGCTTGTTAAGAGGTGCACCTCCTGCCTGGAGAGGAGGGTGAGGAGGTGCCTCCCACCTCCCCGGGACACCGAGGACAGGGGACACAGGCTCCCACTGCTGATGGTCAGGCAGGCACGTCCTCTGCAGTGAGGACCTTCCAGGGTGAGGAAGGGACCCGCTGGACCTGGTGTTTCTATTTCTTCTTCCATCACACCTCCTGGGTGAGTCTCCCATCTCTGGGGTTTGCACTTTGCAATTTTAATCCCAAGTCTGCTCAGGAAGGGGGTCGGGGACCCTGATTTGTCCCTGGTCAATGTGAGCTGACCGCTGTGCTAGGCTCTGTGCTGGTGGAGCAGAAAGCAGAAGGTTAGGGCAGCATGCTCCCAGCCGTCAGAGCTGGGAGGTTGGAGAAAAGGGAACTAAGGGAAATTGGCCCCCAAAATATGCAACCACAAGCCAAGGCACGCCTGGAGCCCCCTGAAGCCGGAAGAGGCAGCGAGGTTCTTCCTCCCCACTGTCCAGAGGGAGTGCAGCATCTTACTTTGCACATCTGAGCTGTGACGGAATACATTTCTGTTTGATTTTTTTAAGCCATCCAGGTGGTGGCAGTTTATCACGGTGGCCTAGGAAACTAATCAGAGATCAATAACTAAATGCCTGCATGTCTGTGGAAAACCCCACTGCCCTGAACACACATCCTGCACAGGGGCTGTCAGGCCTGGGGTGCAGCACCCGCCTCATTCTGAGACCAGCCACATTATGGGCACCAGCCTGGGGACCCCACGAAGAGACAGACCCAGGTGGGTCCTGGCCCAGATGCGGGGGGTGGGCAGGAGCATCCAGTCCTTCTGGGGAGACCAGGCCTGAGAGGTGGGACTAGCCCCTGGCCCACATGGTGCACAGCCCTCGCTCTCCCAAGGAGGTCTGCTCTCCTTCTGTGGTCCCCTTCTGTGGTGCATGTCTATGTTCTTGCAGCAAGATATTTAACCGAACAGGAGGAAAGAGAGCAAAGCAGAAATGTTCCTCTTGCACACCCTCCTCCTGCCTCCTGCCCCCCTTGGAGAGACCCCTTCCACCTCCATGCTGGAGCCGGTCCCACAGCACCCAAGCATAGCTGGCTGGTCCTCACAAATGCAGGCACATGCGAGGGGATTGTTTGCAAATCAGTAAAAACATTCTGATGCGTTGCTGTACCAGCTGTTACCGGTCTGCCTGCCTCAATATCCTGGTCATTTCCCCAGGACACGGGGTGGGGTCACCTCCCCTACTGATGAGCACCTGGGTGGTCTCTGATTCTCAAGAACGGTGCCTGTGTATGTTGTGCACGTTCACACGCCTTTCTTCGTGACGGGTCACTAGATGTGCGGTCACTGGTCAACCCCGTTTTGGTAGATTTTGCCACTTGTCTTTCAAGAGGCTGTGCTGATTTATGTTCTCACCGGCAGTCGGAGGGTGCTGCTCCCGTGTGCTCAGTCTCTGGCACCCAACACGATCAGTCGTTTAGGTTTCCCACACTATCAGGTAAAAAAGGGTAAATCTCACCATTTCATTTCCCCGATTCTTGGTGAAGGTGAGCATGTCTAGTCTACTGAGAGTCTGGGTTCTTCTGCCCTCAGCGGCTCACACTCTGTATGTAACTTACCTTTTGTTGCTGATATGTGGGTGCTCTTTATATATTATGGATACTAATCATTTCTGTTCAGACTCAGCATTTGTTTTCCCAGATTGTTACTGTCTTCTTAGCCCTGTTTATGGTGACTTTTTTTAAAAATCCAATACAGAAAGTTTTCTTTTTTATGGCCTCAAATATTTCAATATTTTCTTTATATCTTAGAGGCTCAGGTCTTTTCTAGAGGTTTTCTCATATGTTTCAAAAGTTTTAGAAACGTCAATGTCCTATATTTTAAGGTCTTTATGCTCTTCTCAAAAAATAAGTTCATTTTTTAAATTTGACTATAATTTATTTTTGAGTTGAACGTGGAGTACGGGCTTCCCTGGTGGCTCACCGATAGACTCCACCTGCCAATGCAGGAGAGGAGGATTCAGTCCCTGGGGGAGGAATCCCCTGGATAGGAAATGGCAACCTACCCCAGTATTCTTGCCTGGGAAATCTCACAGACAGAGGAGCCTGGCAGGCTAAGTCCATGGGGTTGCAAAGAGCCCAGACACAATTTAGCAGCTAAACAGCAGCAACGCAGAATGGGATACATTTAACTTAACATTTTTTTTTTGTTACCAATCATCCAAAGACAAATTCTTGAATAACTCTTCCTGCCCTCAGTAATTAAGATAGCACTTCCTGCTACAATGAATTCCCATGTGCATAAGTCCTGTTTCTGGACTTTTTCTCCTTCATCTGCTGCTCCTTTCTGCACCATCACTGCTCTGCTGGAACCCCTGCAGCTTCTTGTGGTGAAATTCCTCCACCTCTTCCTGTCATCCCCAGTCCTCTTGGGTCTCCTGGCCCTTCCCAGCTTCTGCCCCCCATCAGTACCACCTGCATGACCCCTGGGAAGGCCGAGATTCACCCCACCTTGATGCCATATAAAGAACCTGGGCAAGGACTCATAAGTGATGGGTACTCTACCTGGGGATGAATTCATTCTGGAAAGAACGGCTCTAGTGGAATGTTACTCCCAACTTTATAACAAGGGCTCAGATCACGTGGACAGCTTGTCCTCCGTCACTGGCGTTGTGGTGCTGGGGCCAGGACCCAAATGTCCCCAAAGAAGGGAATCAGCAAATTCCATAGCCCAGCACAGCCCTCCTGCAAGACACCTCCAGCCACTCCAGGCCTGCAGAGCTCTTTGTAGATGGTTCTCTTTGATAATCCCCACTTTACAGATGAGAAGATTGAGGCTCAGAGCAGGTGCATGGCTTTCCAAGGGTCCCAACTAGAAAACAGTACATTCAGATTCAAACCTGCAAATGTCAGGTATTTGAGGCTGGTTCTTGACCACTGGACAACACTTTCTGGCATCAGGTCAGGGCCAAGGGGAGGCCACACAGCTCCTGGCCCTGACCTGGTTGGGTGAGCAGAGCAAAGCACAGGTCTGTATAAACAGACATGGGAGGGAGGCTCAGGGGCTCGTGGTTGCCCAGCCCAGCTGCCCCCTGGGGTGGAAATGAGGACCAGAGGGCTGCCTGCTGCTGGGGCTCCTGCAGAGGGAGAGTCTGGGCCCCAGCCCGGAGCCTCTCCTTTGTCCATGGAATCGAGCATGTCTTGGACCCAGATGCCTGCAGCGCTGGCTTTGAACTGTGAGGGCCTGGTCCTGGCCTGTCTGAAGGATGTGGCCGCACACTTCTTGTCCATGCGGGCTCTGGGAGGCCGTGGACAGGTGTGTGACAAGTGACCAGGACCGGGTATCCCCACTGTCCAGGGAGAGTGAGAGCACCTCCCCGACCCCATGGGACTCTGGAGCACAAATGCACGGTCGTGTGTTGCCGTGTGGTTGGTGGGGAGCAGGGCTGGCCCAGGAGACCTCTCTTGTCTCCTGCGCCTCAGTACCCTGGCTCACTGACAATCAGCAAGGACAGGCCTCTGCAGCAACTTCCGGTGAAATCCAACGCAAACCCCAGCCCCTCTCTGCCAAGGAAGAGGCTTCACTCCTGCCCTGGCTAAGGTGTCTGCTCCTGCAATCAATTTTTCAGCTCCTGCACAGCCCCAAGCCAGAAGTAACAGGACTCTTATTGAATCATGCCCTCAGAATCGCACTTATTGGATAAGTGGGAGCCAGACAACTCCCCCCGTCTGCTCTTTGCCTCGCTCACAGAGGCTCCAGTTCAGATGTCACCCAGGGACTGGCTACGCAGGGACAGCCCTGCCCACTGGCCAGGGGACCAGAGCATCTATGGCAGGGACCACTCAGTTCACCTCTAATGGCACTGGGCTCAAACGGGCGCTACTGCCGCACTGTGCTCAGTCTATGGCAAGACCACCACCACCACCCTCACCTGCCCACCCTCACCTGCCCACTGCACCGACTACCATGGCACGTGTGTGATCTCTACCCTACTGTCTATAGATCAGCTCTCACCTCTCCTGCCCTCCCTGTCTGTTGCTCTTTTGTTATGATCTAACGGAGAAGGCGATGGCACCCCACTCCAGTACTCTTGCCTGGGGAATCCCATGGATGGAGGAGCCTAGTAGGCTGCAGTCCATGGGGTCGTTAGGAGTCGGACACGACTGAGCGACTTCACTTTTCACTTTCATGCATTGGAGAAGGAAGTGGCAACCCACTCCGGTGTTCTTGCCTGGAGAATCCCAGGGCGGGGGAGCCTGGTGGGCTGCCGTCTCTCGGGTCGCACAGAGTCGGACACGACTGAAGCGACTTAACAACAACAACATTATTTTGCATGCTTCTTAACTAAAGAATAGATAACAAAGTTGTGAGCCATTCACACAATGGAAATGTCTACAATGGCTGCTACTCAACAATGAAAATAAACAAACTATTGATATGTTCAACAACAATAAAGGGCCGTAAAACCTGTTGAACGAAAAGTCAGAGACACAAGAGAACTGATTCCATTTACATAAAGACCAGAACAGTTGCAACTGGTACATGGCAGCAAAAATCATGTCAGTGGTTGCTTCTGAGGGAGGAGGGGAAGTAAATGCCAATCAATATGACAGACTCAGAGCCGTTAGAAAAGTTCTGTGTACAATTGTCAAATCTCCTCAAAGTGGACTCTTTAGGTTTCTATATTTTATTTTATATATCTTATACCTCAGTGATGATAATAAAACCAATCAGTGCTGTCCTAAAAAAGCTTATGAGTTGGAGAAACTTGCACATTTAACCATGATGGAGCAGGTGGTACAGGGTAACCCCTCTCACCAACAACAACCATAAAACTTGTCAAGATAAAAGAAACAGCTCTTCTGGGCAGTGCAGCAAGCATTGCAGGAAGGGAGAGGCAGGACTCTTCTAGATGAGGCCCAGTAGTCTGCCTAGGGATGGTTTCCAACCATAGCCTGGAGACCTGGTTCAGAGCAGGGCATGAGTTCACCTGAAGCCACTGGAATCTGTGGACCAGGGAGCTCTGTAAAGAGGGGACCCCAGGAATGCCACAACTCTGGGGCAAGGACCAAGCCTTACTCTAGACTCACCGGATACAACCTGTAACAAGCCCGCAGACAGAGCTGCAAGGCTTACAGCTTACAGGTTATGTCCTTCAGAGGTAGAAGGGCTTGAGAGACACCATGTGCGTCCTTGGACTTGCACTGATGATTCACACAAGCAAGTTTGCACAGAGGTCAGGTCATCAGCCTGCAGCTGAATGCCTGCCCAGCGAGAGCCAAGTCTCATCTGAGAAGGAAGATGGAACCGAAAGTCTCTGCTACCAAGAACCCGTAGTGGCTAAAATACAATCAGGAATCACTGGACAAAGCAAAGGAGTAGAAAAATGTGATTCCTGGTGAGTAAAAGCGGATCCGTCAGTGGAAGTTGAACTTGGAGACAGTCCAGGTGCTGGGTGCAGCAGATAAAGGGTTTAAGGCAATTATTATAAATTTACGTGGGAAGAAATCTTCAAAGAATTAAAGGAAATATAATCTTATGAGTGAACAGATAGGTAATCTCAGCAGAGAAATGGAAACTATATAAAAAAAAAAGAACCAAGGGAAATTCTTGAGCTGAAAGTTACAATTGCTGAAGTGAAAAATTAACTGAAAGGGCTTTAAAGGAGATTTTCGATGTCAGGAAAGTCAGTGAATTTGAGAACAGATCAATAGAAATTATCCAACCCAGAGAACAAAGGAGGGGAAAACTGAAGAAAAATGAACAGAGCCTCAAGGATATGTGGGATAATATCAAACAGTCTAACATAAAGGGGAAGAAATTAATACTTAGAGAAATGATGACTGAAAATTCCCCAGATTTGATGAATATATCATGAGTTTTAAAAAATTTACATTGGAGAGTTTGAAAATGTCTAGAAGTAAACAGTAAGAAAAATCATTCTGGGTAAACCTTAACTTTAAATGAATTTAAGCAAACAATGAAAATAATAAAAGTGAATTAAATTTTCAGCTCAAGAAACTAAAAGAACAATGGCAAAAAATAGAAAAAGGAGAATAATAAAGATAAAAGTGGATATTTAAAAACAGAAATCAAATAGCCAATGTTTTGCTTTGCTTTTTTTTTTCTTTTGTAAAGAATAATAAGGTAAAACAATCTCTGGCAAATTGGATGAAGAAAAGAGAGTATACAAATGAATGTATTAGAAACACAAGAGAGGAAATGCTTTGAGTTATCTCATGCCAATAAATGTGAAAGCTTGCAGATGAAGTGAGTCATCATACAAAAACAAAACAGAAAAACTCTGTACAAACATAGAATGATAAGCCGTCTTCTGGGAGGAAGCCCTTTTAATGCATAAAATCAATAAAATATTAGTCCTCATAGTATACAAAGAATTCCCATGTAGCTTTGAGGAAAAGGCAAAATATTCCCCCCACCCCACAAAAAATAAGTAAAAACAAATCAGTTTCCCTGGTGGCTCAGACAAGAAAGAATCTGCCTATAATGCAGGATATCCAGGTTCGATCCCTGGGTTGGGAATATCCCATGGAGAAGGGAATGGCTGTCCATGCCATTATTCTTTCCTGGAGAATCCCATGGGCTGAGGAGTCTGGCAAGCTACAGTCCATGGGGGTGCAAAAAGCCAGACACGACTAAGTGACTAAACACACACACACACACACACACACACACACACACAATCAGCGTGGATTTCACAGGAAAGAAGATATACAAATGGCCAGTAGACTACATCAAGTAACCCAAGAAATGCAAGTTACAACAAGGAGATGCTATTCCATTCCCAACAGCCAGGCAGGAGTCACAGCATCCCACAGGAGTAAGTGTTGGTGAGAATGTGGGGAAGTGGTGACTTTCCTGAGCTGTGGTGTGAATGTGAATGGGTGCACACTTGGGGAAGAGCCATGCCATGAACCAAACGTCTGTGTCCCCCCAAAACAACACACTGGAGTCCAACCTTCAATTAGGAGGCACAGCATTTGAGGGCCATGAGATCATGGGGGTGGGGCCCTCATGAATGAGATCAGTGCCCTTACATGAAGAATGCAGTGTCCACAGCGGCAGAGCCACTGCTCACAGGCAAACTGGGGGCGAAGGAAACCAGACACGGAGGACGTGAAGTGAGTGCCCCTTCAACCCACAGCCCACAGGCAGCACGGTGCCCTCTGGGGCGGTGCGGGGAGCACTGCCGGGAGGGGCCGGCGAGCCCTGGGGGTGGGACACAGTCTCTTGATCTGTGGGTACATCTTGATGTAAAAATCCTCAGAGCAGCACACTGAAGATTTTGCTCTGCCCGTCTCACCTAGTAGGAAACGTGGGGATTAAATGGAACTTGGCACCTGGGTGGGAGCCTGGAGCAGAGAAACACAGCTGGGAAAGATGGAGCGAGGGGACAGGCATCCAGACACAGCTGGACTTCAGTACTTATCAGCACTGGCTCCTTCCTAGGGATCAATGCACAGCACTACCAGAAGATGAGAAAGCGGGTAGGGGGGTGAGGATTCACAGGAAGGCTCTGTCAACGATGCTCTAAACCTAAAACTGGCCCGCAATTTAAAGTTGATGAGAAAATAAGAACTGATGCTTTTGAACTGTGGTGGTAGAGAAGACTCTTGAGAGTCCCTTGGACTAAAAGGAGATCCAACCTAAAGGAAATCAGTCCTGAATATTCATTCGAAGGACTGATGGTGAAGCTGAAACTCCAATACTTTGGCCACCTGATGCGAAGAATTAACTCCTTGGAAAAGACCCTGATGCTGGGCAAGATTGAAGGCAGGAGAAGGGGATGACAGAGGATGAGATGGTTGGATGGCATCACCGACTCAGTGGACGTAAGTTTGAGTAAACTCTGGGAGTTGGTGATGGACAGGGAAGCCTCGCATGCTGTAGTCCATGGGGTTGCAGAGTCGGACATGACTGAGCTACTGAACTGAGAAAATAAGAAAGAAGTCAGCCTGTATCACTTCCTCTGGCATGGGAGGGAAAGTTCCAGGCACTCGTGAGGTCCTGAGGTCCTGTGGGAGCAGTCCCCCATTTGCCTGGTCCCCGCAGGCCCTCAGGTGGTCGTGCAAGCTCGAGGGGGCCCCAGGCCCACAGCATGCAGCCTGGCCCGACAAGGAGTTGGTGCCCACAGCTGGAGGCTCTTCTGAGCACCAGCCGCTGTTCCCTGTCACTCTCGGTCTGACATTCCTTGGGTCCCCAGAGAGGCAGGGGGGCCCCTGAGAGCGTGGCTGGGAGCAGGCACATGAGAGGCAGGGCTGGCCCTCTCTGGGTGGCCCGCCCGGGGCAGGCGGGCGAGGGGGGACCCAGCACGTCCAGTGCTGGCAATGACTGTGTCAGGACTTGCCACTGGTGCCTCTGGGCTCACAAGAGAAGGTTCCACCTCATTCTGCAGGGCCCTCCTCTGCAGCCCCGGAGGCCACAAGCGGAGCGTCAGGACTTCTCCCTGGGTTCTTTCTCTAAGCCCCAGGCCATCCAGGCAGAGTGGGCCGCAACTGGAAGAGGGGGCAGCAAGCCTTGCTGATGGATCCAGGAGACCCCCGCGGCCACCCAGCCCTCCCGAGCGCTGCCCCAGACAGGGGCTGGGGAGACAGGTGGTCCTTTGGGCTCCCAGCGCAGCCATTAGGCCCAACACCCCGGTCCAGAGGCCCTGGGCTCCTCTGTCTCAGGAAAGGCTGTGAGCCGGAGTCTTAATTAACACCAGGCAACCATCATTTGTGTTCCTGATGAGACCTGGAACTTTCTCCATGGAAATTTTTTTTGCTTTTGGGAAAAACTCTTCAACTGGCTAATATTTTTATTAATAGATATGTATGGCTGTTAAAAATACGTTTCTCTCCCCACCAGCAAGTGTGAGCAAGGGCAGGACAGGTGGCCGCCCACGAGTCAGCAGGGAGCCCCCGTGTGCGCGCCTGTGCGTCCGGACCTGCTGTTGATGAATCACAGGCTCTGGTGGCAGCGCATGAGGCTGGGGGTGGCTGGAAGCACAGGCCCAGGGTTGACCTCATGTGGGGTGGTTCTGGGGGCACCCCAAACAGCACCCAGACTCACCCCCAGAGCTCTCTGCCTCTCCACTATGCTGAGGACGCAGACAAAATTTCTCCCCACCTCTGGACCCTGAGGCTGCCTGCATAAAGCCTCAGAGTGTGGCTCGTGCGTTCTCTACAAAGATTCTTTACCATCTGAGCCACCAGGGAAGCCCAGATGATGTGTAGAGCATCATTTGCAGAGTCTCCCGTGAACCCACGCCCACTGCCCCCACTGGCATCTTCTGTTAGTGCTGTGCATTCATCCCAACCTTGGCCATGGCTGAGGGGTTTGGTTGGGACTGTCTTCTTGGAGGGGCTGGTTGAAAGTCCCCCAGTGGCCAACACTGACTGGAGCCCGGGTCTCGGACCCCGTCTAGTGCAATTGTGGGAGGTTCTGAGCCCCAGGGAAGGACGGGCCAGCTGACAGATGACATGGGAACTTGAGTCTGTTTAGAGCCAGGGTCCTGCGGGCTGAGAGAAGCTCCAGGTAGACAACAGCTGGCACTTAGGCCCTGCTCCTGCGGGGGACAGTCCTGGCCCCGGTCAGTGGCTGCCGGCCCTGCCCATTGGCCCTTCTGGCCTGGCTCTCTATTGTCCTCTCCTGGATCCAGTGGGGTATCCAGAGTGACCCCGGGCTTCCCACCCAGCCAGCAGTTCTGAAAGTGGCCAAGCCGCTGCTGCGAAGGTGAGTTTTCAATTACTGCAGCTCTGAGGCGAGGACAATGCCTGAGAGATAATTAACAAGGTGTTTCCCTAGCAGGGAGCAGGCGCCCTGCCCTGGAAGGCCCTGGCTGGCGGTGGGCATCGAAAGCCGGCTGCTGAAATCTGGTGAGAGCAGCTCCAACCCCCTCCGTCCCCCTCCATCACCCTCCCTCCATCACCCTCCCTCCAACCCCCCGCCGTCTCCTTCTGTCCCCTTCCCTCCATCCCCCTCCCTCCGTCCCCTTCCCTCTGTCCCCCTCCCTCCGTCCCCCTCCCTCCATCCCCAGGGTTTAGGTGAGGATATGTGGTATGTATTATCAGGTCTCACTGTGTGTGGAATTGAAACTCATTTCTTCTTCCTTCAGGAAGGCCACTGGCTTTCCCTCCTGTCATCCAGAGCCCTTCTCCCCTTCTCCTGGCTGTGCCTGCAGACCCCGCCCCACTGGGCGCTCAGTCCCCTCCCCCGCTCCATCTGACGCTGTTGACCGCACTTCACTCCAGCCTGGGGCCATCTCCTCACAGCTCTACACACAGCTGTTAGCGCCCAATACCTGCCAGGCCCTGGCGGGGCCTCTCCATGGATGCATTTTGACACCTGCTCATCGGCCACATTTTCAGGCTTGTCCAGGCCTGTCCCCAGGCAGAGAAGGGAGGGACCAGCTCCCAGGAAACAGCTGGAGGAGGCATGACATTTGATCCAAGCCAGGCAGAGTATCCCCAGGGAGGGAGCTGCAGGGAGAAGACCTGGACTGGGGAGAGCTGGACCGGCCTGGGATGGGGGCTCCTTCCTTCTTCCTGACAGAGAAGCGTGTGGATACCTCCACTGGGGACCACCCACCTCAGGCTGAGCGGCCAGCAGTGGCCTCCTGCGTCTTTTCTTCTCCGGCTCAGGGTGGGCAGAACTGAGGGGTCCTCCCCCTCACAACGTTTGTCAACCTTGGCAATGTGGTGGGCAATGCCTGGGCTCTGGCCCTGTGGGGTGCCCCCTGAGAAGATGACCAGCACCCCGGCCCTCTTCACCCATTGCCCGTGCCTGGACAAGCACAGCGATCCACCCTCTTCCCCAACAGGGAGCAGGCAGGAGAAGGGCAGGGTCCTCCTTTAGGTCGTGTGCGAAGAGCAAACGAGGCCCAGGACCAGGACCCTAGCCAGCCAGGCTAGAGGAGCTGCCCGGCACCAGAGAGGGAGGAGCAAGACATGGGGGCAGAGAGAGGCAGTCCCGTCATCTTATAAAGCCCCCACCCGTCCCCCAAAGAGGCCGGACAGCCTGCGGCAGCTGGGCCAAAATCCTCCTGACCTCACACAGCACGGCCTTGTCGGTCGGGTGGATGTGCTGGCTGGGAGATTTCATTCCCACGGGACACAGCCTAGGAACACTGCGAGTGTGGCAGGGGGCCAAACACTGAGGTTCAGACTTGGCAGTGCCAGGGCCTCGCCCCAGGAGCTGGGCAGCCTTGGCTGATGGTGTCATTCCTCTCAAGTCTCAGTTCTCGCATCTGCAAAGTGGGCTCATAGCATGGCCCCTGAGCAGTGCCACCATTGACGCTGTCGGTGACCTTGCACAGCTGGCTACTGAGGAGGCTGAGCTCTGCTGGCAGACGTGCCCTGCTGTGGTTGCCCGAGCCCCCACCTGAGCGCTGAGCAGCCCTAGAAAGTCACTGAGCCCCTGACCCTCAGATCCTTTTCCGATGTGACAGAAGTCTGCGCTGCGGCACAAGTCACGGCCGCGTGTCCCAGCCGGGTGCCTGCGCCAGCAGACGCTCGAGCTCCTGTGGTCCCAGCTCCCAACCCGCCCCTTCTCGTTCAGCTGGTTCCACGTGGGGACCTGAGTCACCCTCTCCTGGAAGAGAGAACAGTGGGGGAGGGAGAGAGTTAGGGAGGGTGGTTTGGGCTGGAGGCTGCCCAGGGACTGACACAAACCCAACCCCTACAACGAGGACCGAGTGGGGTCCACGTGAGAATACACCCCACCTTGTCCAAGTGCGCCCAGAGTGGAAATCCTGCTCCTCCCCGTAGGCCCGCTCCTTCTTTCCTCCCTCCCCCAGCCTCCCTGAGATGAGGACCAAGGTGCGAGGCTGCACCTTCCACCCGGCCTCGGCAGGGGTGCTCCTGCAGTGCCGCTATCTGCTCTGCGCCTCTGAGGCCTAAATTACCCGGCAAACGGAGATGGATGGCAGGGCCTTCCTGGCTCAAATTGATTCTCCACTCGGCACTGGCGGCATCTCCTCTCCCTGGTGATCATTGCAAAACGCTTTTTTCTCCATCTAATGGCCCAATTCACCAGCTCCTCGATAGGAAGCAAAGATGTATATCTAATCATGGATTAATGGGGATGGAGTAGGAGACGGAGGCCAGTCCAGGGTCGGCCTGAGGCACGGGAAGGGGGCAGGGGGCACAGTGCTCTGCTAAGGGGCTCCCCCACCCTCTGCAGCCCTGGAGCCTCTCCCAGGAGGAGTCAGCAGACGTCAGCAGGGCTGGGCCAAGCAGGAAGTCAGGGCATGAGTGTCTCCTGGGGGACACGTGGCCTCACTGCTTTAATCAGGCAGGTGCAGTCCGTGAAGTGAATATGCTTAAACTGTGACTGCATGGAGATCTGCAGGGCTTGTCTGTTTCTCTCCTGGTTTTGCTTAGGTGAAATAGAGGCACAAATAAGAAAAATCATCTTCCCAAGGTCACGTAATATGCAGGAGTGGCAAGGAGCTGTGGCAGGAAGCCACCTTTGACTTCAGCTGATACCACACTAACGTTCCATCACCTGGAGCAAGTCACATACTCTTCTAGCTCACTGTGACCTCACCACAGAGCAGAGGGACACTGAGGCCTCAAAGAGACTGGTCTCTGTGCAGCTGTTTCCAGAAGATGCGTATCAGGGTCAATTCAGTTGCTCAGTCATGTCTGACTCTTTGCAACCCCATGGACTACAGCATGTGAGGCTTCCCTTCCATCACCAACTCCCAGAGCTTGCTCAAACTCATGTGCATCGAGTCGGTGATGCCATCCAACCGTCTCATCCTCTGTTGTCCCCTTCTCCTCCTGCCCTCAATCTTTCCCAGCATCAGGGTCTTTCCCAATGAGTCAGTTTTTCACATTAGGTGGCCAAAGCATTGCAGTTTCAGCTTCAGCATCAGTCCTTCCTATGAATATTCAGGACTGATTTCCTTTAGGATGGACTAGTTGGATCTCCTTGTAGTCCAAGGGACTCTCAGGAGTCT
This sequence comes from Bos indicus x Bos taurus, assembly GCF_003369695.1. NCBI lineage: Eukaryota > Metazoa > Chordata > Mammalia > Artiodactyla > Bovidae > Bos > Bos indicus x Bos taurus. The sequence continues at coordinate 2,186,990 of NC_040089.1, forward strand.
TCTCCAACTCCACAGTTCAAAAGCATCAATTCTCCGGCATTCAGCTTTCTTTATGGTCCAACTCTCACATCCATACATGACTGCTGGAAAACCCATAGCTTTGATTAGACAGATCTTTGTCAGCAAAGTAATTAATGTCTCTGCTTTTTAATACGCTGTCTATGTTGGTCATAACTTTTCTTCCAAAGAGCAAGTGTCTTTTAATTTCATGGCTACGGTCACCATCTGCAGTGATTTTGGAGCCCAAGAAAGAAAAAGTCTATCACTGTTTCCATTGTTTCCCCATCTATTTACCATGGAGTGATGGGACTATATGTCATGATCTTCATTTTTTGAATGTTGACTTTTAGGCCAGCTTTTTCACTCTCCTTTTTCACTTTCATCAAGAGGGTCTTTAGTTCTTCTTCACTTTCTGCCATAAGGGTGGTGTCATCTGTGTATCTGAGGTTATTATTGATATTTCTCCTGGCAATCTTGATTCCACCTTGTGCTTCATCCAGCCCAGCATTTCTTATGATGTACTCTGCATATAAATTAAATAAGCAGGGTAACAATATACAGCCTTGACATACTCCTTTCCCGATTTGGAACCAGTCCATCATTTCATGTCCGGTTCTAACTGTTGCTTCTTGACAACAGATTTCTCAGGAGGCAGGTCAGGAGGTCTGGTATTCCCATCTCTTTAGGAATTTTCCACAATTTGTTGTGTTCCACACAGTCAAAGGCTTTGGCATAATGAATAAAGCAGAAGTAGATGTTTTTCTGGAACTCTCTTCCTATTTCTATGATCCAATGGATGTTTGCAACTTGCTCTCTGGTTCCTCTGCCTTTTCTAAATCCAGTTTGAACATCTGGAAGTTCTCAATTCACATAATGTTGTGGCCTGGCTTGGAGGATTTTGAGCATTACTTTGCTAGCATGTGAGATGAATGCAATTGTGCAATAGTTTCAACACTCTTTGGCATTGCCTTTCTGTGGGATTGGAATGAAAACTGACCTTTTCCAGTCCTGTGGCCACTGCTGAGTTTTCCAAATCTGCTTCCACACTGAGTGCAGCACTTTCACAGCATCATCTTTCAGGATTTGAAATAGCTCAACTAGAATTCCATCACCTCCACTGGTTAAGGCCCACTTGACTTCACATTCCAGGATGTCTGGCTCTAGGTGGGTGATCAGACCATCGTGGTTATCTGTGTCATGAAGATCTTTCTTGTATAGTTCTTCTGTGTATTCTTGCCACCTCTTCTTAATATCTTCTACTTCTGTTAGGTCCATGCCATTTCTGTCCTTTATTGTGCCCATCTTTCCATGAAATGTCCCCTTGGTATCTCTAATTTTCTTGAAGAGATCTCTAGTGTTTCCCATTCTATTGTTTTCCTCTATTTCTTTGCATTGATCACTGAGGAAGGCTTTCTTATCTCTCTTTGCTATTCATTGGAACTCTGCATTCAGGTGGATATATCTTTTCTTTTCTCCTTTGCCTTTAGTTTCTCTTCTTAGCTATTTGTAAGGCCTCCTCTGACAACCATTTTGCCTTTTTGCATTTCCTTTTCCTGGGAATGGTGTTGATCACTGCCTCCTGTACAATGTCACGAACATCTGCCCATAGTTCTTTAGGCACTCTGTCTATCAGATCTAATCTCTTGGATCTATTTGTCAATTCCACTGTATAATAGTAAGGGATTTGATTTAGGTCATTCCTGAATGGTCAGTGGTTTTCCCCACTTTCTTCAAGTCTGAATTTTCCAATAAGGAGTTCATGATCTGAGCCACAGTCAGCTCTGTCTTGTTTTTGCTGACTGTATAAAGCTTCTCCGTCTTTGGCTGCAAAGAATATAATCAATCTGATTTTGGTATTGACCATCTGGTGATGTCCATGTGTAGAGTCTTCTCTTGTGTTGTTGGAAGAGGGTGTTTGCTATGACCAGTGTGTTCTCTTGGCAAAACTCTGTTAGCCTTTGCCCTGCTTCATTTTGTACTCCAAGGCCAAACTTACCTGTTACGCCAGGTATCTCTTAACTTCCTATTTTTGCATTCCAGTCCCCTATGATGAAAAGGACATCTTCTTTTGGTGTTGGTTCTAGAAGATCTTGTAGGTCATCATAGAACCGTTCAACTTCAGCTTCCTTGGCATTAGTGCTTGGGGCATAGACTTGGATTACTGTCTATGAAGTAATGGGAGGATCATAGAATTCCCGGTTTTAATAACAACAGTAATAATAACAAGGATAGGATGGTGGTGATGGTGATGCTAGGATGATGGTGACAGTAATGGTGGTGATGGTGGTGGTGGTGACAATGGGTGAGGTTGGTGATGGCGGTGATGGAGATAGGGGTGATGGTGGTGCTGACGGTGGGGATGATGGTAGCCATGGTGATGGTAGCCATGGTGATGGTAGCCATGGTGATGGTGATGAGGATGAGGGTGACTTTAATAATGGCAGCGTTGACTGAGCACTTGGCTAGGCAAAGTGCTGAATGTGTCATGTTCTCCGTCTCGTTCAATCCTCATCTTCTAGGGTGCATTCACTATCAACAGCCCCATTTTCTAGATGCCAAAATGAACACCCGGAGTCACACGGCCCTCGGGCACAAGCTGGGGCAGGATTCATGCCCCTCTGTCCCGTATCCAGAGCTCCCCCAGGTCTGTACTTCCCACCCCAGCACGTGTCAGTCCTCTAACTAGCTCCCTTACGAGCTGCCTGCTAATCTTGGTAGTGCTTTCGTGCCTTTCATTGTAGTCCCTGGCAAGCAGTGCTGCACATCTGCTAATTACATGTTTTATTGTCTCGTTTGCCATTAAATATTGTCTGCACCTACCATTAAGCAAATGCACCTCCTGCATGGATTTATCCTCTCCTGAACTCTGGCCTGCAGGAACCCTTCGGAGTTTGCAGTTGAGGGGCCAGCCAGGGTCCCAGCCTTAGAGCACACCTTTCTCTCTGAGTCCTCCGAGCTAGGTCATCAGCAGCACCAGCCCCCAGGCCAGTCACATGACACCATCCCACTCTCCTCACCCACCACCCCAGGCATCTTTAAACAGCAGACTGCTCATGGCACTCCCCTCTACAAAGCATCTTCAGGGTCTCCACGACATCGGCCACACTCCCGGCATCCAAGCCCTTTTCCCATGAGCTGACCCACCAGCATTTCCATCAGCATGGCTTCATCCTCTCAAGGCCAGCAGCTTGCCTGCTAGAATCTCTGCCCTTGATGCCTCTGGGGCCCAGGGCTGGGCCCGGACAGAAGCCCCCTGCCCCAGCACCCCAGGCTTCCGTCACTCTCCGTGGATCACCACTTAAACTGTCAGCCCTTCCTCCCCAGGACCCTCCTCATGACACGGCCCCCCAGAGTTTTCTGCTCTGCTCCCTGGAACTCACACATGGTAAAGAAATCACCTGCATCTTCAGAGCTTGGCCTCTTGGGTGACAGGCCTCCTCGGACGGGCCCTGCTCACCTTCCCCGCCAAGGTTCATCCCAAGCAGAATAGTCCTCTCCTCCCCTAACGACTGCTCGCCTCCTACTTGCCACCGTCACCTCACTGACAGGAGGTCCTAACACCCGGGGCCCGGGTTTGTCTCCATGGAGCCTCCTGCCATCATTTGGTGTACCTTTAGTGTCTAACTGGAGTCATCTCTGCCCCTCCTCTTGCAGGCAGCCTCTGTTGCCTTCTCTGAAACCTCAGCTACAGGATCCCACCTCTGCCCCGGCCTCCCAGCTGCCAGCCCATGGGCCCCGTCCCTCCTGCACACCAGAACTGGAGTCTGACGACACCTCCCGGCTCTTGACCCTTTGACTGTCTCTGATCCACCAGCCCTGGCTTGCTTCCTGGACCTCCCACGCCAGGACTGTGTCCACACACCTGCCGAACCTGACCTTGGCCACGGCTGGCCCTCTCCCTGGCCTCCCACTGCACCTGCTGGGGAACCCAAACCAGGCCCGGCCACTCGGTCTGCTCCATGCCCTTCCCAGCCCACCACCTGTCCCGGGGGAGTGCCCACAAGCTGGGCCACTGCCCACGGAGCCCTGAGCCCTCCCGACCCTCCTCCAGGCCCCTCTCTCTTGCCCACAGTGGTGATTTTAAGTTCCTACATGGTGTCCACATTGCGGAAACTTCCATCTGAGACTTACAGCCACTGACATAGCCCTTCCTCCCAGTGAGAATATGAGGTGAATAGACACGCACCCTCGGATGTCCCCGTCCATCCCCCGGACACAGCTCTGTAGCAGTAGGTCAGCGTGTCCTCCGCCTCCGGTCTCAGTCCCAGCCGTGGTTTGGCAACTCTCTTAATGTTTCCCTTAGGAAGGAAACTGCTAATCTGACGCGTGCTCCTTGCACAGTGTGGGAAGGAGAAATCCCACGCCTTGACCCCGCCCGCCTCACATCAGCCACATCGCGGGTTTCCTGTCATAAGGCTGAGAGCCAGCTGCGCTTCCACTTCTCTACTTGGTTTTCTCGAATGATGACCCCACAGCCCTGGGTTCGGGGGGTGTGGAGATGAGGCCTCCTTTGGGTTCTCTCTTCTGTGTCTACAGTTCAGAAAAACTAAAGGACCAAGTCGATGAAATGAGATCTCAGGAGGTACCCGCTCGTCTCTGTCCTTGGCCACTCCTATGCCTGTGCTCAGGCTGTCCAGGGAGCTTGGGTGCAGGAATGGCTTGAGATACGGGGAAGTTCACGCTTCCATGGACAGCACCATTTGCCAGCACCGTGGATGGGGCCAGTCTCCTTGGTACTGCCTGCAGGCTGCAGGGGTGAAAGCAGGCAGCACCCTATTCCGGGCACGTCCTCTCCATCCCTGCGCAGCTGGGGTTCTTGTCTTCAAAGCAGCAGTGCCTGGTGCTAAGGAGCCAGCGCCCCTGCCATCCGGTCCCCATCCACCGCCCCAGCCCCGAGTCCCACTCTCTGGGCCACAGACGTGCCTCCTCCTCAGGCCAGCAGCCCCGCCCTGCACAGCCCCCCCGACCCGGCCGGGAGACCCGGGCTCCCCTCCCACTGCCTCCTGGCCCCACCTCCTCAGGACACCTTATATTAGGGTCTGGCCCACAGCTCCCAGACCCCGTGCATCCCTCCCACCACCCCGGAGCCCCACAGGTCACGGCCCCACCCGGACTGGTTGGGTGGGTCTTGCTCAGCCTCCCGGCTCCCACAGGGAGCTCACAGCAGTCAGCAGGCTCCTGACCCCCGTGGTCAGCACACCTGGAGGACAGCCCACCGGGCAGGCATTTGAACTCAGTGAAGTGGGGGACTGGGAGTCTTTGCAAGCTGCCTTTATCTTTTTCATAACACATTTTTTTAAAATGACTAAGTCAATATTTGTTCAATGCAGAACACTTGGGAAACAAACAATGGAAGGAAAAATTACCCGTAATTGCACAGCGCAGAGATAAACACCGCTCGCTTCGGAGACGGCGTCTTCTCTCCTTCTGCCGCCTCCCTCGCTCCCCTCTCCTCGCACATGTATCAAAAACAGGATCTTCTGTGTGCCTGCTCACACACAGACACACGCGCACACTCACACGCACACACGGCTGCTCCATCCGCGACGCTCCCCGCCTCCCCGCGGCAGCTGCATGGCGGTTCTGTCCATCCGTTCCCCTTGGCCTCCGTCTCTCGGGCCACAGGCTGTGCTCTCCTCTCGTCCCTCCGCCTGCAGTCTTTGAACCACTCCTGCCTCTGCGGGCCCCTCTGCAGCCCGCCCTCCTCCCAGACGGAGCGACGTGGCCAGCACCCTCCAGCGGTTCCTGTTGCTCCACCATGAAGCCCAGGCCTGCCCTCCAGGCTTCCGGCCACCCCTGCAGCCCCTACCCTCCCACCCTCTCCGCACAGACCCTTGCTGTCTTGTGGGGCTCCTGCCAGCCCCCTCCCTCCACTGCCTTCGCTCAGCCCCCTGGTCCCCACTGTACTGTACCCCCACACTCCCACGGGGCAGCTCGGAAGTCTCCTGGAGGCAACAGGGCCTTCATGCCCACTGACCTTAGTGCTCTAGCCTGGACGCTCTGGTGACCCCTGACCTCAGGCTCCCCAGGTTTTGGCTCCTGATGGAGCACTCTCTGCATTTTCTGAGTGAAGGACGAAATCTGTGAATGAATGAATGAGTGAGTGAGTGAAATACCTGGAATCGGTCAGCATACTGTTGGGGGTCGTAGCAGGGGCCATCCCGATTCCCTCCAGAAACGCTAACGTCGTTTCTGTATCCACTACCTGCAGACATGCCAGGCAGGCCAACCCGCGCTTCCCACTGAGCAGAATCGCGTTTTCATGTCTGCGAGCTGTTGGGCAGGGTTTCGTGTGTCCCCACGGAAACGCGCGGGCTTTCAGTGATGGAGACCCTGTTATGTTTGCCTGCTGGCCATCCATACACCTTCACCCGTGACCTTCTGACTCACATTCCTGTCCGTCTCTGCTTGACGCCCTTCTTGTTGTTTGTTTATGATAATATCTTAGGTCATTAGCTCACTCATCCTTTGAATAAACAGGGGTTGTGAAATAGTCCCCCTGCTGCTGTTTGTTATTAATCGTGTTGAAGTTTTCGTTTGAGTAGTGACCACATAACACTTCATGCTTCTCCTAATGAATTTCACCCTGGTGCTCCAGTTAGACCCCAGCTCAGGAAGAGATGGGCCAGAACCAGGCAGGCCAGCTGAACAAAGAAACCACAGGCGGGATACATCTACCACGATCAGGCCAGCCTCTGGGAATTCTGTTTCATCTGTATCTTCACAATGTCTCCTAAACTGTGCAAACATGTTCCTTTCTAACTTTGATTTTGTTTTTCCCCTCCCCTTTGGAAAAGCCGAGAGGCGGGCGTTCCAATTCATGAAGCCTCCTACACGTGTTTTAAATTTCATTTTCAAGATACAATCCAAATCAGAACACACATTCATTCAAATGCACTTTCCTGCCCACTTCTTTCTCCAGCTTCCTGGGATTTTTAGTTCCGCCAATCCTGGAGACTTCTGGGATCAGTGAGTTCTCCAGGATATATGTATTCATTTACTATAACAGAGGCTTATGGACTGGGCAGCTTAAACAATGGAAATTCATTTCCTCACCAGTTCCGGAGGCCAGAAGTCTGAGATCCAGGGCTGGTTTCCTCCTGGGCGTCTCTCTTGGGCATCCACGCAGCTGTCCTGGCTTCCTGTCCTCATGTGACAATTGGGGTTTTCAGACAGAAGAATTATCCTTCCGGTTCATTACAAGCTTTCCGAGAACACTTTTACTATATGTAATTATAAACCTGAGAAGACACACATTTTTTGTCTTCTTTGACCAACCATGAGCTATTGGCTGAACTGCAACTCTCTGGTCTACACCAGACTCCAGGAGCCAGTGGGAGGAGGGGTGGGTTTGGAGCCAGGGCAGGATTCGGCATGTCACTTGGAGTGTCAGTCTGTAAAGTGAGGTGATGATGACCCAGGGGCGGGGGCTGTACTGTGGACAACTGGGGAGCTACTGGAATCCACTGGTTTAGGGCCACAGAGGAGCCCAGCAAAGGCTATGTCCTTCCCAAGTAAGAATATTTTCATTTTGATTTAAGACATGTATTCATTAAAAGCAAACAATGCTGCCAGGACTCAAGAGTAGAGAGAGAGTAGAGAAAGATGCTCACCTGGATCCCCAGAGGCAAGGACTGAAGTCAGCTTCCCGTGGATGCGCACTTGCCTGTCTGTGCCGCGGACCCTGGCAGAGCCCACCTCGTCCTCCTGGGGACACAGCTAGAGGACATGTCACCACCCCCTTGCGTGGCCAGTGGAATATGAGTGGCTGACATGTGCCTCCTGCAGACCCAGCCCTTCAAACCCTCCCCAGGAGCCCATTGCCTGTTACCAGGCATCCTCCGCCCTCTGGTTGAATGGCATGGACGAGGCAGCCCAGAGGAGTGGGGAGCCCCGAAATGGAAGGAGCCTGGGTCCACCGTGTGGCACCTGGTCCACTCAGCAGACACTGTGGCGATTCACATCAGGGAGAGATAGACCTTAGTGAGATCTGGGTGTCTTTGTTACAGCAGCTGACCTACCCTGACCAATATACTAGATGATATTTAAACAGAACTTTCTGTCCTGTAACTTTTCTATTTTAAAAACGCATATTCATATCATTTTATTTTGGCAAGACAGTTTGCACCATTTATAAAAAAAAAAAATGGCTCCAGAGTAGGTATGTCAGTGACAGGTACAGATGAGGCCTCTCACAGAGGCTGAAACGTAGGGTCTCATCTCACTGATTAACAGACAGAGCTGTCCAGAGTTCACTCTGCAATTCCAACATGTGAGCAAGGACCCAAGATTTGTCTTTCCAAATTGCCATCCTCAGATCTTCGGCCTTTGTCCTTGGCTCTTTTCCTTCTTTGTTAGATTCTAGGTCCTCATTTTTTCTTTCTTTTTTGTAATTTACTTTCTCATTTACCTGGAGTACATCCTCAAGTCACTGCTCTTGAGTCAGATGAAAGTTTGCTTGCATGTATGAACATGTCTCTTCCCACGCGTCCACTAGTTTGGCTGTGACTAGCGCTTCATCAGAATCCTAGGGGCTTGGCTATGTTTCTGAAAGGGGTGGCTGATCAGAGAGCAGGCAGGTTGTTTCACTTCTTTGCAGATGACGTGTTTCTCTCTCTGTAAATGTTGGGGATTTTTCTATCAATGGTGTTATGCAGGTTGATGGTAACCTGCCTCACTGTGGCTCTTTTTTGATTCATCCTGCTTGGTGCTGTGGGAGGCCCCTGGAGTGCTGAGGTTCTGTTTTCCTTGGAGCTCAGCAATTCCCTTACATTATTGATTTGTTCTCCCCTCCCCTCCACTTCCTCCGGTTTTCTTTCCGGCTGTCGGCCTCCTGGAGGCTTTCTTCTTTGTCCTTTATCCATTTGCTCATAATTCCAATCTCTCTTCTTGGCTCTTTACTTACTCTGCTTTCTCATCCTCTGTTGTTTTTCTAGGGGTGCAGTTATACTTTAGGCTCTGCTTGTTTGGATTTTCTGACCGTTCCCCTTTCAAAGCATGCTGATTTTTTATTTTGCAGTTATAGTATCCGCTCAAATGTTTCTGCTTATGTTAATTGGAATTCTTCTAGTGCACTTTTCACTTGATTTGCTCTGTTTCCTCTGGTCTTCGTTTTTTCGTGCGTCTATCTTCGTCTTTCTCTGGCTCTGCTCCCTGCCTGGCGGTGCCGTCTGCCTAGTCACGCGGTGAAGGGGCAAGTGAGGGTGCTGGGTGGGCCCCTCTGCTATTGGCTAACAGGACTTGCCTTTCTACTCACCCCTACCCCCAGATAATAACTCTGACGTTGGGCTTTGCGGGGAGTGGGAGGACTGTGGCAGCTGGCAGATTCTCTGTAGAGTGTGGAAGCCTGGACCCCCTCTTTCATTCTGGGGTTTGCTGACCCTGTGGGGCTCACCCCATGGCCTCAGTGATGAGCCATCGGTTTGTCCCTCTGCCTGTGCTTCTGCTCCCACGGGTGGGGAGGGCAAGGGTCTGCTAAGTGGGCTTGCCCCACTTATGACTCACCACAACCTCTGTTTTCAGCCTGGCTCCTCACCCCGGCCCACCCACACCTGCTGCCTCTGGGCCCCAGGCCCCTCCTCTGTCCCGGGGGAGGACTCTTAGTCACGTCTGCTGCCAGGATCCGGGCTCCAGGCCCCTCCTCTTTTATAGGTCCGCTCACACCCCTGCGAGTTCTGTCTCCTGGAATTTATTAAAATCTCTTAGTCATTGTTGTGAGGATTAAAATGCAATTATGTATGCAAAGCACATCATACAGTACCTGGCACATAAGGAGGACTGGATAAATGTTAGCAATTATTATCACAGTTGGTTAAGTGATTTCCCCAAGATGGTAAGACCTCTTCCTTCAAGGAGGCCACAGTTTAGACAGACAGAGGCTCAAGTATCACCAATAATAAGTCTCCCCAGCTCCCCCAGCACCAGCATCTTTGCATGTCAACTTGGCCCTTCCTTAGAGCTTCCTAGGAAGGCAGGGAGCACAGACGTCACCTTCCGTCCACCTCTGGATTGAGATATGACCTTGCCTTGAGAGCCGGGCCACAGGAAGAGCACTGTGCATGCTGCAGCACCCCTTCCGGTGAACACGTCACAGGGCAGATGGTCCCCAGGGCTCCAAGAAGCAAGTTCCTCCTCACGGAGACGGTAGTTCACAGCTGCCTCCAGGGAAACTTGAAGTCAAGATACAGAGCTCTTGAGGCAAGGTCATTCTCAAGGGCAGCTGCAGCTCTCTTAACCCCCAGGGTCCAGGAAGGAAGCGTGAAATGCAGTGGCCCTGAGTGACCAGACCAATGCTTCCTCATCGTCTAAGACAGAAGCATCTGGGCAGCTCATGTCACCGGGTTTTTATGTGCTCTCTTTCTGTTTTAAGCCAGCAGCAGAGTTTGCAAGAACAATCACCAAGGCATCAGCATAGCTGTGCCATGGAAGAGCTAAGAGTGTAAGGGGAAGAGCCAGGAAGGAAGAGAACTGGAGCTCCCTGTGCACCTACTGCACGTCAGGAAGGTCGCCCGCACTCAGACTCAACACACATCTTCTCACTCTCACTGCGACACATCAATATGTGCTTTGTAACAGAAGAAACTGACGTTCAAAGAATTGAAGGAATTTTCCCAAGGTCACACAGACTCAGCCTCGTCTCCCCATAGATTGTGTTCTGGTAACCATAAATCAGGGAGGAAAGGATAAGTATCAAAGCTATTTAAATAATACAAGTCACTTGGCCTTGGACTCTTTTATCTTTATTGGCTAAATGCCTAGAGTCAAACCTACTTTTCAGAGCCTTAGTGAAAATTCAATCGTCCACCAAACATGAGTGTGCCTGCCGTGCTTCAGTGCACACAGTAGGCGCTTAGTCAATGTTTGTGAATCTAGTCTCAATGAGGGAAGACTGAACACTTTTTGAAACTATTAAGTTTCAAATAGGATGGTTTTAACTAAAGAGAAGGGATCAGGAGTTGATAGAAATTTCTGAAATAGGTCTCATGGGGCAGTAGGGTTGGAGCAGGCTCTGTAAGCAGGAAAATACTATGTTTTCTCAAAGAAGAGGCTCTCGAACTGGAGCGGGTGGAGAAGACGGAGGACTTGCCCAAGAGCGGTCGCCTGCAGTGCCGTGCTGAGGCACGGCCCACAGGTCCTGGGGACCAGGAAGGGGCTCTGAGCGCACGACGGCAGGAGGGCACCTTCTGCTTGGATCATGCATGCTCTGGAGCTGCCTCACTCTCAGTGCCCCGCTGCTTATACCTCAGGCGATTTCCCAGTGATCCCAAATGATACAGTAAATTCATCTCGAACCACACGCTTTTGTATATAACATCCAGCACCTTGGGATAGAAATAGGTCCTGGGACTTCCCTAGCGGTCCAGCAATTAAGACTCTGCATTTCCACTTCAGCGAGCGGGGGTTTGATCCCTGGTGGGAGAACTAAGATTCCACCTGCTGTGTGAAGAAGGCTGAGCACTGAAGACCTGATGCTTTCTAATTGTGGTGCTTGAGAAGACTCTTGAGAGTCCCTTGGATAGCGAGGAAATCAAACCAGTCAATCCTAAAGGAATCAATCCTGAATATGCATTGGAAAGACTGGTGCTGAAGCGCCAATACTTTGGCCTCCAGATATGAAGAGTCGACTCATTGGAAAAGACCCTTATACTAGGAAAGATTGCGGGCAAGAGGAAAAGGGAGCAACAGAGGATGAGATGGTTGGATGGCATCACCAACTCAGTGGACATGAGTTTGATCAAACTCAGGAAGATAGTGCAGGACAGGGAAGTCTGGCATGCTGCAGTTCATGGGGTCACAAAGAACTGGGCATGACTGAGTGACTGAACGACGACAACAAAGGATTTGATGAAAGTTAACAGCGATGTCTGATAAAAAGTCTCGATAGACTAACTACACAGAAATAAAATTCCTCAACCTGACGAAGAATATGTGAACAACCTACAGCTAACATCATCTCCTAAAACTGGAAAAGGATGCCCACCCTGTGAAAGTCCTCGCCAGTGTAAGAAGGCAAAAAACAAGAAATAAGAAACAAGCATACAGACTGGGAAGGAAGAAATAAAAACGTCTTTATTTGCAAATGGCATAACTGTGAACAGAGAAAATCTAAAAGAATCTTAGTTTCTTTGGCAAAATCACAGAATACAAGGCCACTACACAAAAGTCAGTTGCATTTGACTATTACTACTATTACACACTAGTAGTGAATAAACTACTGTTGATTGTTATGAAAAATTGATTTTTTTACAAAGATGCCAAGTTAATTCAATGGAGGGAAGACTAGCCTTTTCAACAAATATTATGGAAACAATGACATATACATATGGAAAAAAATGAAGCTTCAGGCCATTAAAAAGTTACTTGAAATGGATCATAAACCTAAATGTAAAACCTAAAGCCACAAAGATTCCAGACAAAAATCATGGTAGAAAATATTTACTGCCTAGGGATAAGCAAAGATTTCTTAAGTAGGCTTTAGATAAGCACAAACTATGAAATGTTGATAAATTGGACTTCATCAAAACTAAAACCTTCTGCTCTTTGAAAGACATTGTTAGGAAAATAAAAAGCAAGATAGAGAATAAAAGAAAATATTCACAGTACACAGTATCTGACAAAGGCCTTATAATCAGGATATATAAAGCTTTTTTTTAGTTTAAGAAGAAGAGACCCAGTACAAATGGGCAAAAGATTTGGATAATACATTGCAAGGCAAGAAAGACACATGGCCAATGAACACGTGAAGAGATGCTCAGTGTTACTGGACATCAGGAAAGTGTATACTGAACCACAGTGGGGACTCCATGGCCATCAGGATGGTTAGATTTGAAGAGACTGACAATGTGAGGTGCTGGTGTGATGCTGAGCGAGTCAGACCCTGACACGTCACCGACGGGAGGAAACAGTGCTACAGCCACTCGGAAAACTGTTAGGCGATTTCGTAAAAGTTAAACACACACTGAAGCTTTTACCCACATGAAATGTATATTTAAAGGTTTTTTTTTCATCTTGGGTGCCAGGAATATTAAAAAGAGAGAGAGCAGATATATTTAACCACAATGTACTATGATTCACCAAACAGCCCAAACTTCCGTTTCACGGTGTTCATCTGTTGACGTTGATTTAAGTTATCGTTCATTTTATCATGTGGGAACATGTTATATGGTTAAAAATATAAGGATTTTGAACTAATGTTGATACAAGTAGTGTTGTCTTATCATATTGTTTTTCAAAGCACTGCCAGTTTAAAAGGAAAGCATTATGTTTACAAATGTGTTTTGAAATGTTGGCCAAAATTTTGGTGGTATCTTTGAAAAAGATGCTTGTCTCCAGCAGCCAAAAATAAAGTTAAATATACATTTATCAAACAATCCAGAAATTTCAGATATTTACCAAAAATAAATGAATACACCTATCATCTTCATCTACTCACATCTTCACATTCATGGCTTTACTCATGATGGGTAAATCTCATAATGGGCTTCCCTGGTGGCTCTGTTGGTAAAGAATCCGCCCGCAATGCAGGAGAGCCCAGTTTGATTTCTGGGTCGAGAAGATCTGCTGGAGAAGGGATAGGCTGCCCACTCCAGTATTTTTGGGCTTCCCTGGTGGCTCAGCTGGTAAAGAATCTGCCTGCAATGTAGGAGATGTAGGTTTGATCCCTGGGTTGGGGAGATCTGCTGAAGAAGGGAATGGCTACCCACTCCAGTATTCTGGTCTGGAGAATTCCATGGACTGTACAGTCCATGGGATCACAAAGAGTCACACACAACTGAGCGACTTTCACTTACTCATAATAGTCCAGACTGGAACCACCCAATTATCCATGAAGATGTGAATGGATAAGCACACAGCAAGGACGTTAATAGTCACCTGGGACTCGTCAAAACTGAAACATTCACTATGTCTGCATCTGCCCTGCTGCCCTGTAAACAGGTTCCTCAGTACCATCTTTCTAGACTCCACATATGTGCATTAATGTACGGTATTTGCTCTTTTCTTCCTGACTTACTTCACTCCATATAACAGGTTGTATGTTCATCCACCTCATTAGGGCTCATTCAAATGTGTTTTTTTGTTTGTTTTTTTTTTTATAGCTGGACACAGTGTGGGAAGGAGAGGGTGGGAAGAATTGATAGAGTGGCATGGAAACATATACATTACCGTATGTGAAATAAACAGCCAGTGGGAATTTGCTGTATGACACAGAGAGCTCAAATCAGGTGTTCTAGAGAGGTGGGATGGGGTGGGAGCTGGGAGTTGGAAGGGAGGTTCAAGAGCAGGAGGACATATGTATGCCTATGGCTAATTCATGTTGATGTATGGCAGAGACCAACACAATATGGTAAAGCAATTATCCTCCAATGAAAAATAAATTTAAAAAAATTTAAACTTCTGTGCTTCAAGGGACACTGTCAAGAAAGTGAAAAACTTAAAGAATGTGAGAAAAAATTTTCAAATCATATATTAGATGGGGTCTAGCATCAGAATTGGAGAAGGCAATGGCACCCCACTCCAGTACTCCTGCCTGGAAAATCCCATGGACGGAGGAGCCTGGTAGGCTGCAGTCCATAGGGTCGCTAAGAGTCGGAGACAACTGAGCGACTTCACTTTCACTTTCATGCATTGGAGAAGGAAATGGCAACCCACTCCGTGTTTTTGCCTAGAGAATCCCAGGGATGGGGGAGCCTGATAAGAGGCCGTCTATGGGGTCGCACAGAGTAGGACACGACTGAAGTGACTTAGCAGCAGCATCAGAATATATAAAGAACTCTTATAATTCAGTAATAAAAAGACAAACAACCCAACTTAAACACTGGACAAAGAATTTGAACTGCTATTTCTCTGAAAAATGATACACAAGTGTCTAATAGCACATGAGAAGATGCTCCATGTCATTAAACATCAGGGAAGCACAAGTTAAACTCGTGGTGAAATACCACCCCACACGCACCAGGATGGTTATGATCCACAAAATGGACAATGACAAACGTTGAGCGTGGAGACATTAGAACCTCGTACGTTGCTGGGAGGGATGGAAAATGATGCAGTCAGTTGGGAAAACAGTTTGGCAGCTCCTCAGAAAGTTAAACATAGAGTTATCATCAGTTTGACTCAACAGTTCTAATTCTGGGTATACACTCAAGAGAACCGAAAAAATGTGTTCATGCAAAAACTCACACACAGATGTTCATAGCAGCATTATTCATAAAAGTCAAAAGATGGAAAAACCCAAAGTCCAGCAACCGGGGGATGGATAAGCAAATGTGGTCTATGCATAGAAAGGAGTATTACTCGGCCATAAAGAGAAAGGAAATAATGACACAGGTTACAACACAATTGGACCTTGAAAACACTACGCTGAGTGAAATAAACCAGGACTGGAAGGCTGCATGTTGTATGATTTCATTTATTTAATATCTCCAGATTAGGCCAACCCATAAACAGGAAGAACATTAGTGATTTTCAGGGGATGGGGGGATGGGAGAATGGGGGAGGGTGACTGCAAATTTTCATCACTTCAGGATTGGTGAACGCTTTCTAAAATTAGTGCTGCTGGCTATACAATTCCATAAATACACTAGAAGCCACTGAATTGTACATTTTAAAAGAGTAAATTTTATGGTACGTGAATTATATCCCAACAAAGCTGTCATTAAAATGGAAAAAAGATAAACAGATAAGCAAATTATAGTATATTCATACTATGGAAATATAACAATAAAAATGGATAAATGACTGAAATATATAAATACGTGGATGAATCTCAAAAACGTGCTGAGCTTAAGAATCCAGACACAAAAGAGTGGGCACTTTAGAATTCCATTTATGTGAGTCCCTGAAAAACAAATCTAATCTACAGTGATGGAGAGCAGAGTGGTGGTTGCCTGGGGCTGGGGCTGGGGGTACCGACTGGAACAGAACACAGGGGAACTTTCTAGGCTGATGGAAATGTTCTTTATCATTAAGCGGTAGTGGCCACACAGGTGTATAAATCTGTCCAAATTCATCCAAAGGCATGTCTAAGATGGGTGTGTTTTGCTGTGTGTAGTCTATCCCTCAATACAACTGACTTTTGAAAAGGAATGAAGCTTCCTCAAATGTGAATAAATATACGCAGTTCGTTAACAATTAGCCTAAGAAGCATGCAAATGTGCATTTAAAATATTTATTACGAATAATAGTCCCTGTGGGTTCCGTCTGCGCTCTGGTTCCCCTAGGCTAAGGAAGTTGTGAAGTTCAGTTAGTGCCCAGCTCTGAGCTGGGCGCCAGGAGTAAAGGCTCAGAATAAGCAGTGTTCTGACGCTGCTGTGGCTGCGTTAGCGTCGTGCAGCCAGGTATGCGAACCATACAGACATGAATAGCTTGCATCACGTAGGACGCTGAGTGCCTGTGTGTACGGCGGGGACAGGCAGCCTCAGGGAGAAAATATCGGAGGACCAGACGTTTACACGATGACCTGAAAATAAATCAGGTCAGATGCTGAAGGGGGTGGTAAAAGAACTTGTCAGACCAGCTATAGGGGACTCGCTGGCTGGGCAATTTCTTCACTTCTTTATCTGCGCCCTCGTGTGTTAGTCAGGAAAGGCTAGAGGATGCTGCAGAAACAAATACACCTTCCTTCTATCACCTAACTGCCACTAGGGCTCTGGGCTTCCCCTTCACGGGGGGCGGGGAGGGCTCAGTCATCACGACAGATAGCTGTGCTGTGCCTGGCCTCCGTCACCTGGCACTGTACCTCCTGCAAGGGAGGATGGGAAATGTAGTCCACCCACAGCTCAAGCAGAGGAAATGGGGTGAAGACTGCATGGCCCTGGCTCTGCAAATCTATGGTCCTGGGTCACGTCCTTCTTCCTCTCCCCTGCGGTGGTTCCGTTGTGAATGTCTCCCTAAGCATTTCAATAGTGAGCCCTAGACAACCTGTCCCTGTTAGAACCACTCTCCGTGCTTCCCACGGGCTGTGGGAAGGCTGGCCGTGAGGGCTGATTGTAGTGGAGATAATTAGATGATGTGTGTGCTTTCAGATGGCCCGCTTTTGTGATCTGCAGCCCTCAGACTTACTGCCCACCAGGTAGCCGCCAGCAAGGCAGACTGGGAGTGGCAGAGGCTCTGGGCTTCGGAAGGGTGGCTTCCAGCCCTGCTTCTGTTTGTCCATCACCGCAGGCCCTATGTCAAATCGCCTCACCTTTCTGAGACCCAAGTTCACGTTCCTGTGCAGCAGCCATCAAACCCAGACTTGGGGATGGACGAGCCCTCTGTTCATCCCCTACCCGCAACTCTCCTTTTCTGATCTGAGGGGCTCCCCTTCCTGCCATCTTTATGGGATGTGATGAGAACAGAAGAGAGTATCGGGGGAGGACATTCTAACATCTCGAGGTCACTGCCTTTGTTATTATTGTTGCTGTTGCGGACATGACTCTGTGGGTGTCTTCCTGCAGGAAGCCCTCCCTCCTCTGGCCCCAGCACAGCTCTGCACTTCTCTCTGGCTCGCTTGGCTTGAACAGTGTCTTCCTCTCTTCCTCTTAATGAGGAAAGTATAAGTTTACGAGCTTGCAAATGGGCCCCGGGGCCATTTCTGGGGTGAGACCCAGCGACGTCTGTGCGGAGACAGGTGAGGATGGGTCTTTAACAGGGAAGATGGAGAGGAAAGCTGGCAGTCCTGAATGGGCAGCCGTCATCAGCACCGAGAAGCTATAAACTGGGATTGTCTTCAAGATTGAACTTTTCCCCTCTCTCCAGCAGCTATTAAATAACTCCAAGGAAATTACTCTGAAGGAAAAGTGTTCAGCTCGGCTTTTATTTAGAGCAAGCTGGCTCCTGGGAGCCTGTCATCATGTGAGGGTCTGCAGGAAGTGTCGGGAACACAGGCCCCAGCACCCCTCCTTCCATCGTCCCCACTGTCAGATCTGGCGAGATGCCTGACCTTTTAGGGCGCTCACCTCTCGTAGACTGAAGGTAATAGGAGGAGGACTAACATTTACTGTGTTCCCCATAAATGCTGAGCCATCTTACATACATTATCTTTTTTAATTATAAAAATAATTCACAATGTAGGTATTATACCCATTTTGCAGACATGAAAACCAAGATTCGGGGACTTGGTGTCACCGGGATTGCAAAAAGCCAGGATGAGAGCCCAAGGTCATAGTCGCTGTGACCTTGGTGCTACGACATACACTTAGAACAGGATATTTGTCTCCATGCAGAAAGCTTGTGAAGGGTAATTAGAGTTCAGTTCAATTTAACACATGTTAATAACACATTGCAAAGGAGATGAAGTGAGAGATGTTAAGCTCCTCCAAGGAACTTAACAGGGGATAGACATTCCTTGGTAAACAGCAGCAGCCTGTCAGATATGGATGGGCCAGAGAACCTGTAACAGGGACTTTGATTAAATGTGGTGGTTTGAACCCATGGGCTCAGAGAGCCCTGTTAAAATAACAGGAAAGGAAGTGAATAGACACAAAACCACAAGCACAAAGAGAATGTCAGGGACAAAACATCAGAATGTCAGCACAGTTGCCGAAGGCATAAAAAGAGACAGACGGGAGGTGATAGAATGAGCTCACTGGAGTCAGGTGAACACAGAAGTCTGCCTGTAACGAAAGTGATCCATTCCTCAGACGCCTAGATGGACAGCCTCCAGAACCATAGCCTCGGGTGTCCCTGAGGAGGCCGAGAGTGCAGGTGGGGTTGAGGAAAGGGAAGCTGGCTTTAAAGCCTTTGTGAAAAGGAGACACACATCCACGCTCCTTCTCCCTCCTAAGCATCAGGCAGCAGCACCACCTGTATCCAGCAGCAGACTTGGAATCGCCTTCTGGAACTGTTGCTCGAGATGGCTTCTTGACTAGACCATGGAAAAATATGGGACAATGTTTTACTGGGGTGGCTTATATTCATATATTGATCAGTGTGACCTCAGCTCCCCTTCCACACTCTAAGACTTCTGGAAGCCAGGCTCACGCTCCCCAAGCAGAAGAGAGGCATCTTCTCTAGGAGAACTAACTGGCCCAGGAGGAAAGACCCACAGACCCTGACAGTTGAGGCTCCAGGTTAAAAATGCAACGTGAAGGACAGGGAAGCCTAGAGTCCTGCCGTCCACAGGGTCACAAAGAGTCAGACATGACTTAGTGACTAAACAACAAAAATCCTCGAATGTTGACCAACTCCACTGAAAGGACAGAGAACAGGGATTACAGGCATGCAGGTATCGGAGCTAAGAGAGATACACCATTGCCACCTGTGACTGGAAGTCAGTAAACTTTATATAAACCTGAAAAATAAAGAAATAGCAGGATAAGCATGTAATTTAGAAATATGGAGGTAAGTGACAGAACAAACAGGTATAAATGAGGAGATGGGTTTCTTTGGGGAAATGGAAATGATTAAGATTTTGAGACCTAAAGAGCATGTTAAAAAGCAGAGGCATTACTTTGCTGACTAAGGTCTGTGTAGTTAAAGCTATGGTTTTTCCAGTAGTCATGTGTGGGTGTGAGAGTTGGACGACAAAGAAAGCTGAGGGCCGAAGAGTTGATGCTTTTGAGCTGTGGTGTTGGAGCAGGCTCTTGAGAGTCCCTTGGACGACAAGGAGATCCAACCAGTCCAGCCTAAAGGAGATCAGTCATGAATATTCACTGGAAGGACTGATGCTGGAGCTGAAACTCCAATACTTTGGCCACCTGATGTGAAGAACTCACTCAATGGAAAAGACCTTGATGTTGGGAAAGATTGAAGGCAGGAGGAGAAGGGAATGACAGAGGATGAATTTATTGGATGGTCTCACCAACTCGATAGACATGAGTTTGAGCAAGCTCTGGGAGTTGGTGATGAACAGGAGAGCGTGGTGTGCTGCAGCTGATGGGGTCACAAAGAGTTGGACACAACTGAGTGACTGAACTAAACTGAACTGAAGATTTTGAGGGAGGCCAATTAACTTCCAGTAATCATGTATGGATGTGAGAGTTGGACTGTGAAGAAAGCTGAGTGCTGAAGAATTGATGCTTTTGAACTGTGGTGTTGGAGAAGACTCTTGAGAGTCCCCTGGACTGCAAGGAGATCCAACCAGTCCATCCTAAAGGAGATCAGTCTTGGGTGTTCATTGGAAGGACTGATGCTGAAGCTGAAACTCTAATACTTTGGCCACCTCATGCGAAGAGTTAACTCATTGGAAAAGACCCTGATGCTGGGGGCATCAGGAGGAGAAGGGGACGACAGAGGATGAGATGGCTGGATGGCATCACAGACTCGATGGACGTGAGTTTGGGTAAACTCCGGGAGTTGGTGATGGACAGGGAGGCCTGGCGTGCTGCAATTCATGGGGTGGCAAAGAGTCGGACACGACTGAGTGACTGAACTGAACTGAACTGAATTAACTAGTATCTTCTTCCTCAGTAGATGGAGGATAAATCACCTTTATTACTAATAAAGGTTAAATTGGAGCAGGCCATTTGATGCGAAACGAAACATGGCTTCTGCTCACTTCTTTTTCACTATCTGTATCACTCGCCTGGACCACTGGTCTAGACTCTGGAACCACCTGTCAGAGGGTGTGTTTAACTCTACAAAGCAGGATCCTTCCCAGGTTACTGTGTCCCCCTGGCCCAAGAGAGGAAGTGTCACCACCAGGAAGGTGCTTCATCCCACCTTCTGGGAGGGAAGAATCTTATATTTTCTGGAAAAAAAAAAAGGACAAGAGGTGAGCAGCTGTCCCCTCTAGAAAGAGCTGAGAGCAGTCAGGATTAGAGCCAGTGGTTTATAAGTTTTATAAAACCATATGCATATATTATTTTGAAAAGAATAAAATTGAATGCTAGATACTGGTTTGGAAAATAGCATTTAAAAATGGAGGAAAATTTCAGTTGGTTCAGGCATAAGGAGGAGTTCCTCAAACCAAGATGTGGGGAAAGGTCTTTTCTCTGAAGAGCATGTGTCAGGATAGTGTGAAAGTACGGTTCTAGTAGCTACGGCTCCCCAGAGGGATGGTGTGAATGCACCATGTGGCTCCTGGGAGGCAGGGGAGAGACTCAAGATGGGGCTAGAGGAGTTGGAACCAGGTCAGGAAGGACTGTGTTTGCAGGACAAGCCACAGAGCTTGAATTCTAGTCACTCCATAATGTGAGTGTGTCTGGGTGTGTTTGTGTGTGTATGTGTGTGTGTGTGTGTGTGGTGGGCATGGGTACAAAGCATGGTCAGATCTGGATTCTAGAAAGTGTATTCTCCCATCATTACAGAGGGTCAGAGGTACACAGGCAGAAGACAGGAAGACAGGTGAGCAGGGTGTGTAATCCCCCAGGAAAAAAGAGGGTAATTTGTTCACAGCAGCTTGTCAATGGTCACAGCTGTTCACAGCATCCTCCAACTTCAGAATGTAGTTGGCCATCCTGAGCAGCATATGCTGAAGGCAGCTTGGTGCCAAGGAGTGGCTTTCTCCTCACAGTGCTGGCAGTCACAGGAAATGGCTTTGCACCTGGTCAGCACAGGCAGGGCAGTTCCAGACATAAGAAGACCCAGGTGTACTGGGCCTGGCAGCTCACTGTGGGTGTGGCAGGCAACTGACTGACTATTCTTACTGGAGGCTTTGTTTCTTTGGTCAGACTTTTGGGGACCACATGGGAACATTTATTCCTGGGAAAATTTCTCTGAAAAGAGTGTAAAGACTGGTCTAGGAATATCCAGAAAGGCATCACAGTCATTCAGTATTGGAGGATGCGTTTGGAGCAATGCTGGGGGAAGACGGAATGGAGTGTATGAAGACGAGGGTAGAAAGCTGGCATGAGAAAAGATGAGGAGTAAGGCCTTGGAATCCAGAGATAGTGTGGAAATAAGCTGGAGAGGAAGAGCTGGGGCAAATTGTGAAGGTCCTTGAATGCCAGAATAAAGGAGTCTTTGAGAGATTTGAAGCAGTGGAGGGACAAGGCCAAATTTGCATTTTATAAATTATTGGCCTGGAAGAAGTGTGAGGGATCTGGGGGAGAGGGAAGCCACCAGGGAGATATTGATCAGTCCAGGTGAGCGACGGTCCAGGCCTAAATCTGGGCAGTAACCATGCTCTGGGAGATGAAGGTTGGCAGGACAGATGGAGAGATGGATACCAGGTATAAACAGGAGCTGATTAGGATAAACCTGGTAGTGTGAAAGGGGGATTGCTGGGGTCTTTGTGATTGGGGAGACAGGATGTGGTTCAGGTAAAAGAAGTGGCTTGCTCAAGGTCAAACCTAGAATTATCAAAAGACCTCATTTAGGAGTCTCTGCCAGCTGACGCCTGAATCAGGAGAGCTTTCCATTTCCCCACTGCCAGGCAAAGAACCAAGCTGTTTCACTGTGTCTGAGCAGCACTGGAGTGATTAGTGTGGGTTGGGTTCTGGGAGCCTTATTTCATTACTGTTTGACATCTTCAAAGGACAGAAACTCCAGCCCAGACAACAGTCCAGGCTTATAAATTAGTCAATTTTGTTCCATTCCAGCTGAAGAAGGTGGCTTTTCTTAGCCTCCCATCCTCTCCAAAGTTGAAGAAGTAAGAAGAAATACTCTCTTAGCTTGGAGGAAATCACTAGCCAGAAGAAAATGAACTATTTTCAAGGTTCCATGTGTCCTGACATGATTTCGTGCATAAGAAAAACAATGAGCTCCTCACATTGTGTTATTCCCGGGATTTGAAAAAGGCACCAATGAGCTGGTGTTCGCTTTAAGGATATCAATTCCTTTAGGAAAAATGCAAGAGGCTAAGTGAGGGTAACGTGCAAATATGTGCTACTGAATTAATACATTATCAGGGATTGTCATAAACCCATTGATTTGGAAGAGGAAGACAAAAGGAAGTATTTCTTGAGCACTCACTACACTTTAGGCATGCAAGACTATGGTTCATACGTAATATGTCATTTAATCCCGAGGAGGTGGATGTCAATGTCCTCATTTCACCCAAGAGAAAGTTGAGTTACAGAAAGCTTGCTCAGTTTCAGAACTACTGATCTGCAAAATTGGAATACATCCCAGGCATACTCTGGGGACAGAAGCCTTGGGAAAAGGGAGGAAAATCTCAGAAATCTTAGGAATGTCCTCAAGATGCAGAGCACAGGAAAGGAAAGTTCTAGTGAGAGAAGGATGGATCAGGGAAGGTTTCCAGAATCACAGAAATGTAGCGTACTGTGATCAACATTCAGGAGCACCTTGGGGGTGGCTGCAGTTCTGCAAGGTGTGGGGATTACAGAATCACAGAATCTTAGTGATTGAATAGAATTATGCTGGCCATCTAGTCCTTGCTCAAAGAAAATCTAAAACCTTACCATACCACAGTCAAAGTTGGCATCTCGCCCCTCCTCCTTGTACACTGGCTGTTCTTGTAGATTCTGAGCAGCAGCTGCAGCCATTGAAACAGTGTTCATTTCCTCCTTTTGTGAGAGCTGCAATAGAAGTAGAGGATGAAGGAGAGTGGGAGTGGGTCCGACAAATGATTCACTGGGAAAGGCGAGTTCATAAATGGGTTGGAATTAGGATACAAGATCCTTGAATCCCTCCTACTCATTCACGGTTAATGTTGGAGTGCTGGGCTCTTGGCTTTATGCACTTGGCTCTGACGGCTGCGTTTATGAGTTGTAAATCTATTGGGGAAGAGTGAGTTCAGAGCGACAGACGGTTGTAATACTTCCTCTGGTTAATGTGCTCAGAAACGGAGTATCCCTGCATGTGTGCTCATAGCAAATTCTTGAATTTGTGGGAAGAACATAGTAAGGAGGTCAGGACCACGGACAGAGCCCCCAGTCCACAGGCGGGCAGGTCTGGGTAAGGATCCTGGGTCAACACCTTAGACAGAGCCCCTGGGAGTGGATCGTTGATTTGCGGATCTTGACTACAGTGGACTTGAGTGATGGTAGGAGATTGGAAGTGCATTTTGAGGGGGGGGGGTTGTTTGCTGTGTAGGTTGATGGAGGGTAGAGTAGAAGATTGGAAGCTTCATTTCTGTCCAAAATACGACGTCCTGCTCAAATATCCTTTTTCCTTTGCCTTGATAGGGAGCTCCATTTTATAAATGAAAATGATAACCCCTTACATCTACAAAATCCAGTACAATTGAACACAGTCTTCGCATCCTTTTTGCCATCAGCCCCTACTGCTGGCACTGTGAGACTGGCAGAGTCAGTGTCCGCATTCTTATCCAGAGCCACTCAGGGAATCAGAGGCAGAACCAGGACATGAATCCCAGTCTTAAACACGATGCTCCCCCTCATCAAACGATGAGAGGACAAGCGTAGGGCTGGCAGGGAAGCTGGTTTAAGACATGACTGCCTTCTAAGCTTTCACGATGGGGAGTTTTGCATTAATAATGGAAAGCTGCTGCCAAAGGTATCTTTCTAAAACACAAATTTCATCATGTCACTCCTCGTATTTAAAGCCCTCTAAGGGCTCCCCGTGGCCCACAGGATAAAGTTAAATAATCTTAGTAAGATGTTCAAAGCCCTTCAAAGTCTGACCTGCCGCCTCTCCAGCTATAGTGCCTGACACCCCGTCTCAAGCAGCTTAGATTCCAGTCCCAGGAAATTCATTATTGTTCCACAAAAATCTCTTCTGGGGCTCTGGGACTCTGCCTACACTGTCCTTTCTGCCTAGACTGCTCTCCTATCCCTCCTCTGTGTTGGGTTGATGTTGAGTGAACTCCGACTTATAACCAAAATTCACCACCAAAGTTAATCCTCTTTGAAGTTCATGGCAGTTCGGCAGGCAGAGTTTAACTTTCTGCTCTGTGCTTCTGCACAGCTTTGTTCTTACCCAATTATCACATTCATCACACTCTACTCTAATTATCTGGGCACATTACTTTCTTCCAAACTGAACTGTGAGTACCTCCAGGGCAGGGACTCCAGCGGTTCTGTCCCTGTTTACCCTGCCAGTTCTGCAGTGCAAATGCTCACAGGGAATGTTCGTGAAGTGAGAGCCCAGGACAAGGAAAGCTAGTTTTCAGAGATGACATTATGACAGAGAACGCTGAACTTTAAACGAGTATTCCTGGAATGCTTGGAGGGATCTGGAATCTTCCAGGCCAATTTGAAAAGCTCCCAATGCCAGCAGGAACCATTAGCTACTAGAACTATCTAACCATTCCCATGTCCTGGCCCCTGGGATTAAAGTCGTTGCCTCTAGTCATGGATCCAGTTACCCAGTCCTCTCTTGTGTTCCTATCGGTGGGGCTGGGGCTCCGAGTGACTCATCTTATTGCCTTGTCTTGCCATGAGCACAGTCAATGTTGGCAGTGAGTTCAGATCCTAGGTTATAGCTGAGGCTCATTCAGTCATTTTAAACCCTATACTGAACACTTGCTAAGAGCTGAACCCTCTGCCAGGTGCAGCCTGTCCCTTCACAGAGAACATTGTAAGGCAGAACTGTGGAGCCTCGTGATCCTTATGGAAGACCCAGGGAGGCTACAGTTCAGTTTGGGGGCTTATAGAAAGCCCCCAAGAGGAAGGGAGGTCTTGGTGCAGCATGGAGGTGAGGCTGAGCTCCCAAGCCCTGGTCTACTCTGGGGCTTCCTGCTCTCCAAGGACCACTAGGCTCCTCTGTGAGCCTCCCCCATCATCTATGGCTCTAACCAGATGGTTGTCAATGCTGCCTTCACTTTGAGGGGATTCTAAGAGGAAACCTGACTGGGGTTGGGAACACCAAAAGGGAGAGGGGAGCTCATTAAACCAGACCGTACAGTCTCTGGGGTCTGATTCGAATTTCCATTGTTTCAGAGATGTCACGCCATAGCACCCCCATCATGACTGGATGCTGCTGCCAATGGGTGTGTGATCTGGGGGACAATGCAAAATCTGTTAACAATCAGGGCTCTGGGTGCGCTGCCAGCCAAGGGTGGGTTGAGATTGGGTGCTATGCTGCCCACACTTCTTCCCCAAAGACTAATAAGCACCAGCCTTCGTAGGGTTAGGTGGACTGTCCCACTGTGTGTGTGTGGTGTTGAACACTTCCAGATGTCTTTTCAAGGGACATCGCTCCAGATCTGATCCTCATAACGCCCTCTTAGGGAAGTAGACCACACTTTTCTATTTCCATTTCATGGATGATGCAATGGAGGCTCAGAAAGATAAGGTAATTTGGCCAGAATTGGGAGGGGGTCTGGAAAAGACTTATTTTCTCCTGGCTGACAGTGTGCATGACCGTTCTTTGTATCCAGATGTTACTCAAGGAGGAACGGCCCTTCTCTGAGCAGCACACTGTGCACCTCCGTGGACTTGCTTGCTGAATGACTCTTGGATGTCAGCCCATTTGTTGGGGGCGGGAATGCTGCTGGCTGTTTATGTCTGCATACCCGGCACACAGCCTGGAGTGCACAGGGTCTCCGCAAGGATGATGAGTTCTAAGCAGACTGCGGTCCCAGAGCCCCGACCAGCATGTGGCCATGAGTTCGGCCTCCTCTGTACCTCACTCCCCCATCCACAAAGTGGATGTGCCCCCAGGAAGTGCCACCGTGCTGGAAACTTCAGGTTCCTGCCTCCCCACTTCTTGCTGTGTCACCTTGGGCAGGTTGTTTCACATCCCTTCCTCTCCACCTGCATCCCAGAGAGAATGGATGGCAGGACTCCCACTGGGCGATCATGATAATCACATTAAAAACAGCGTATACAAATTGCTTCACATGGTGCCTGACATCCTTGTTTGACAAATTTTCTCTACTCTTCACCTACAACAACCACTGCCTATCATAGAGAGGTCCTTGATTTCATGATTTCTCCTTTCGACTCTCGTTCACCTACTATGGGCTGGCGCTCTGGGTACAAGGAGATGAATAAGCCTCCCGCTGGGTACACGTTGACTGCAGGAGATAAGCAGCATCCACGAGCTCATCGCTCTCCCACTTGGCTTCCCTAACAAGCACCTGAACTGCAGAGATTGGGAGGGAAAAATGGGATGAAGGAGAAAGACCAGGGAGGGAGATGTGAGGCCGTTATCCCTGGTGCAAAAGAGGATGATTCAAGTCGAATGCGGTACTAATTTAAGTACCGAAATGACTGATGTATTTTCCATGGTGTTTTATTAATCAGCCTCAGATGGAGCACAATTTGCAAATTTCATGTGGCAGCTATTAAACATCTCCTACGTAAGTAAATGAAACGGATTTACTGATTCCAGCAGACACTTCGTGAATCAGTAATGGGAGCGAGAGCCCCTACACAGGCGGACATACTGACGCTGCTCAAAATGCAACCCGCGCTCAGACCCCGGCTAAATTGATTTAATCCCTCACACACGTTCGGAGCCCCGGCAGACGCGATCAATATTGATACAGTGGCGGAGGTCAGTGATCACCGGGTAGAGTCCAGGGTGCATGTTGATGCTCTGAGTTTCTGCCCAGGAGAGCAATCCTAGAGGGAGGGGCCAGGGCGGCAGCATCACCAGGTGGTGATTTGCGAGGCCCTGGGGCGAGGAGCTTTGTCTCCCTCTGATGAGAGAGGAACTGGAGGCCTAAAGAGGTAAAGTGTTTTATCCCAGTTTGCGTGCTGAAGAGGAAGAGAGGCCTCTTGGCTGTACAGAGGGCAAGGAACCAAGGATACTGAACCGGGGGCCCTCTCGCACCCCTGGAAAGCTGAGACCCTGGGGTAGTGCAGAGAGCATCCATCTAGCATCCAGGACTCCCTGCCTGAGGCCCAGCTACACGACTTCCTGGCTAAAGACTTTCCCTCTCTGGGCCAGGCTTGCGGATCTATAAAGTGAGACCCTCGGAATCAGGCCCACGACTCAGATGATGAGCGACGTGGATTTCCCTCCGAGAGGAATATCTTGTTGAAAGGACTGTAAGGATGGAGTGTGGAGGCAGGAACGCGTGAAGCTGCAGAGCCTCCTGAGTGGTCCAGCAGGCGTCCTGCTCTCCTGCTGTGACCCTCTGATGCTCCAGATACCGGGCTGTGGGTATGAGGTGGGTTGCTCCACCATGTTCTTCTGTGTCTTTAGCTGTGATCAGTTTTGATTCAATCAAACTCAAGCTCATTCTGTGATTCCACAGGTATTTGCTTCGCATCTGCCCTGTGCCAAACCATGAGGATGCTGGGGTTGAAGGAACTGGACAACGTTCTCTCAACTGGATGATGGGGACAGAAGTGCTGTGGGTGGAAAAGAGGACCTCTCTTGAACTAACTCAGCCACATCTGGGCCTGTTTGCATCGTTCACACACACTTCCTTTTCCCATTTAAGTGCTTAAATGATTTAAAGTGGTTTAAATAGAATCCTTGAAAGTCCCTCCCCTCCCCGTTTCTTCCTAAACAGCTCCTACACAGCCTTCAGGGCCTCGTTCAAGGGTTGCCCACTGAAGTACTTACACCTGCCGCTTCCTCCCATCCAACAGGTAGAGCATCTCCTCAGTCAGCCCACAGTACATCACACAAGTGTTTGGTGGAGCACAATAGTCATTGTTTTCATTTGCCTCTGAGCCCTTTGGGTGGAGCGAGGACATGGCTTCCTCATCATCACTGATTCCCAAGCCCGGAGTACTTACTGGCCCCAGTAATGTTTGTTCCATGAATATTTCTTCTTATTGAGGTCTGACAGGAGAAAGGGCTGAGAAAAGGAACTGATACCCATCAAGCCTGCAGCACCTTCAGTTATAGGCCCAACGCCTGGCCAGGTTAACATAAATCTCCACACTAAAGACCTCTTTACTTCCGTTCCTGAAGCCTATACCACATGCCAGGCTTTCAACAAAAAATTACAAGGTCTGCCAGAAAGCAAGAAAACACTGAAGCAAGAAAAGTCTGAAGAGACAAAGCAAACATCACAACCAGACTCAGACATGACACAGATGTTAGAATTATCAGGCAGGGAATTTAAAATAACTATAATTAATATGTTAAGAACTCTGTGGAAATGTAGACCACATGCAAGACAGATGGGTAAAGTAAGCAGAGGTGGAAACTCTGAGAATCAAAAAGAAATGCTAGAAATCTAAACACCGGAACAGAAAAGAAGAGTGTCCTCCATGGGCTGCTCGGTAGACTGGACACAGCTGAGGAAAGAATCCGTGAGCTTGAAGACAGGGTGATAATAAGTGTTCAAACTGAAATCAGAGAGAAAAACAATGAAAGAATAATGAAAACGGAATGAAAGCATCCAAGAACTGCGGGGCTACAGCGAATAGGTGTAACACACACATAACTGGAACACTAGAAAGAGGAGGACGGAGCAGAAGCATCGGAGTAATAACACCTGGCGATTTCCCCCCAGTTAACGGCAGACAAAGAACTGCAGTTGCAGGAAGCCTGGGGGACCCCTGGCAGGATAAACAGCCAACAGCAACAGCTGAAGGGGGCTTGCAGAGACCAGAGTACGGGGTGCCCAGCATTAGTGCCAGCCTCTCCATTATCTGTACGATACCTCATGGCCATGACTCACAGACCTTTCAGATAGTTCCCCCTGAATCACTAAGCCCAGACTCTGCAGTAGCGAGGCCGGTGGCTGGAAACCCTGCTGGTGGCACTGCTTGCTAGAGGAATGCTTCAGCTGTGCCATCCGTGGCGGTGCCTGGTGGCACAGCAGAAACTCTGCTGGTTGGGAGTTTGGTGGACCCAAAGGGGTCCACTGTACAGATTTGGGGCAACTCATGAATCACCAGAAAGGGGATTTCCCTGGTACTTCCAATGCAGGGGGCAGGAATTCAATCACTGATCAGGAAATCAAGATCCCATATGCCACCTGGCCCAGCACTGCCCTCCCCCAAAAAAAGAAAGAAAGAAAGAAAAAATCACCAGGAAAGGAAGATCAAGAAATAGGCAGAAAAACCAATACAATACTGTAAAGTTAAAAAATAAAATAAAATACATTAAAAAAAAAAAGATTTGGAAAAAACAGAGCCAAAATTTTCTTGTAGTTATCTCTGGGTAATGCACTTGGATGTAAGTTTAATTTTTTTCTAAAGACATCTGTATAATTTTCAAATTTTCAAAAATAAATGCAGAATACTTCTTAAATCAAAAAAAAAAAAAGGAAAAGAAATAGGTAGCAGCAAAGAGAATTACATGGCCAGAAAGGGAAAGTGTTAGTCACTCGGTCGTGCTCGACTCTTCATGGTCCCATGGACTGTAGCCTGCCAGGCCTCTCTGTCCATGGGATTCTCCAGGCAAGAATACTGGAGTGGGTTGCCATTCCCTTCTCCAGGGGATCTTTCTGACCCAGGAATCAAACCTCGGTCTCCTGCAATGCAGGCAGATTCTTTTACCGTCTGAGCTACCAGGGGAAAACTGTAATTCAAATCTTCCTACCCACCCTAACCAGTGCGGAAGGACTCTGCCCCATGGCCATTCACAGCAGACACCCCCTCCCCACTCTGCTTGCCTGAGAATGCACGTGCCATGGCCACTGTGGAAAGAAGGCTCTCGCACTCCTGCCCAGGTGAGCATCTGAGGCTGCCTGTTTATCTCCCACCAACCAGGTAAGCAGGGGGAGGACATGTGTGGATTTGTCTCAGATCCAAGTTCAAATCCAAGAGCTGCACCATTGTCTTGCCAAAATTGTTAGAAGAATGCCACACATCTTGAAGCAGCCTACTGCTCACAGAAAACATCTGCCATAAACTGGATGCTGTCTCTCCCTTAAATCCATACACTGACATTCTAATCCCCAATGGGTGGCATTAGAATGTGAGGCCTTTGGGAGGGGATTAGGTCATGAGGGTGGGGCCCTTGTGACTGGTATTAGTGGCCCTATGAATGAGACCTCAGAGCCCTCTCATCCTTCCACCAGGGGAGGAGGACGCAGGGAGGATACCACTGTTTGCAAGCCCTGAAAGTGGCCCTCATCAAACACCAAGTCTGCCTGCAGCTTGATCCTGGACTTCTAGCCTCCAGAACCAGGACAGATGTAGCTATCATTTGTAAGCCCCCCCCACCCCGCCCCCCCGGCCCCCGCACCAAGTTCTGGTATAAGTTCTGGTACTCTGTGAAAAGACTGAGACAATGTTTAACCTTCATTTGACCTCATGATCACCCTGGGAAGAAGGTGCCCTACATCTCCATCCAACCGAGGAGGATGTTGAGGTTCAGGGAGACTGCAGTGGCCTGGCCAGCACTGCCCGGTTGTTTCTGTGAGCGGGTCTTTGTTCTGTTTTCCTTTCCCTGAGATGCTGGCTTTCTGGAGCAATCAGGATAGGCAGGATGGGGACTGCTGTAGAGCCAGGTCCCTGTTCCTCTCGATGTGCTTTCTTGTCTTACTAACTTGGCTGGCTGTCCCATTTTACGCTGATACAGCTCTCTCTGCCAAATGCCCTCCTGACGCCTGCATCACTTACCAGTTAGTATCACAAAAGTGATGTCTACACACCAACCCTCCTCACTCTCCTTCAGTCTTCAAGGCACCAAGACCATTGCCAGCCCCACTTGCACTATGGGGGTCAACCTCTCCACTTCTGGCTCCACCATCCACACTTATTCATAACTTCTTTGGCCAAAACCGAATGTAACTGGCAGTAGAAAAAAGACTTGGTTCATCATCAGCTTGTCTTGTGAAGATGAAGAACGGACAAAGGAGCTTTGTTATTTGCATATTAAATCCAAGCACACCCTCCACCCCTCAAAGCCTCCTCTCTCCTGAGTCTAGCCCTCAATTTTATTTCATCTTCCCTGTTAGCGACTTGCCACGTCTGGGAGGGATCCTCTGATTTGCTCACTGTTCTCTGGCGAGTTCAGCCCATTCCTGCATCTGCATTTTTTCCTGGCTGCTCATTCTCCCCTTCCTTTCTCTTCCCTTACTAGCTACAGCCCTCCTGAAACATGGCTCACCCCTCATAAAGACCTTCTCTCTGTCCAGCCATCACTCCCATTGGGGAAGCCCAGGAAAGAGCTTGGGGACTGCTCTGCTCTCAATGAGGGGCACCAAGGACGCAACAGGGGTGGGGTGCTGAGGACTCAGCTCCAGAGGGGCGGGCGCTGAGTGGCTGTGGATGGAGAGGGTGGACACCCAGAAGGCACGTCTGGGAGAAAGGCTGCACCATTTACGCAAATGGGGGCTGCTTTTCATGAAGTACATCACATTGACTAAGCGGGACGTCTGTTGAGGGTACTCTG
This sequence comes from Bos indicus x Bos taurus, assembly GCF_003369695.1. Classification (NCBI taxonomy): domain Eukaryota; kingdom Metazoa; phylum Chordata; class Mammalia; order Artiodactyla; family Bovidae; genus Bos; species Bos indicus x Bos taurus. Next base: position 2,219,033 of record NC_040089.1, read on the forward strand.
TGCCTGATGGGCTCACCCTCGAGAGCAGTCTGGATCAAAGACTGGTGAGAAGAAGCATGTTTGTGTAGAACTCTTGTGACTGGAAGGGATGAGGTCTCCGGAAGAGAACTTACAGAGGAGAGAGGAGACCAACAAAAGGACCACATCCTCCTGACATAAAGACAATAAGTAGGACACAGAACAGGACACTTCCCTGGAGGACTCGCTCTTAAACTCACCGGAAGCCACTTTTCTCATTTTCAAAATGGAAATAATAGTGCCTGCCTGGCCTCCTGGCTGAGCTATTCCACACACACACACCCTCATGAAGGGTCAGGAAATCCATCTGCAAAGTTCTGGGGAGGCTAGGCAGCATTATTCACAAAGGACGCTTCCGTATGCTTCCCTCGAAGACACAATTCCCCTTACAACATTTATGGGTTGACTCAATTACAGGATTTCATTTTGCACCCAATTTCAGGAGGGACCACAGCTGCGTCGTGTCTGCCCTCCTGGCTCCTTGTCCTTGTCACTTTCCTGAAGCTGCCAGGGCCAGCTTGGTCCTCCACCTCCCTCAGACCCCTCTTGCCTGCGCTGCTTTATCACCATCCATCACCCTTCATCTCAAGGGACCTTCTTCCCTACCCATCTCCCATGAGAGCCTCATTTCTAGTGCCTGCCTCTTGCTCTGATCAGATTCCTGGGCTCCGGCTCCTGGGCTCAGCCTGCCTGGCGATTTCACCCATGCCAGGAGCCGTCAACCACTGCCTGTGTCCAGGGAGAGTCAGGCCCGTGAGTCCAGTCCTGACATTCTTTAATGCTCCCATCTTCTGCTCAAACAAGTAACGCCCTGGAGGTGTTGCTCAGAATAACTAATAGTATTCACTGCATTTTATTCCAAAGTGACTCTGCTTCAGATCTCTGAGAATGGTGCAAAGTAGTTTCAGCAGCCAGTCTCCAAAGCTCAAAGCACCTCTGCCTTCCCCTCCCACCCCTGCAAACCCCACTGGGTGTATAAGACCCCCTCCCTCCCTCAATCGTCGCTGGCTGGGAACTGGCTCCCTGTCAGTTACTGGGCCTCCCCAGAACTTTGCAGATGGATTTCCTGACCCTTTGTTAGGATGTGTATGTGGAATAACTCTGCCAGGAGGCCAGGCAGAGAGCAGAGACACAGTCCTTTCCTGAAGCAGAGCTCCCCAACAGACATGTGGGGCCTGGGGAGACCCCGGTCCCCCACCATCAGAGCTAATCAGCTCCAGCGAGAGAGCCTTGTCTGTTTACTTCCACTGCTGGACAAACCATCACATTTTCCCAACATATCATGTCATGAAAAATGTCAGGAGGCCCCATCCTCCAGGAGCCTCATTTCATTTGAAAGAGAAACATGTAAGCCATGAATCAGGGCTCTGCCTTTTCTGTATCAGGTTCTGGCTCCCTGGGTCAGTTCACACTCAAATCTCCGTGGAGCCTCGTACTGGTCCTGTCTACCTGCCATTTCCCAGGGTCCGGTGGTCCTGGAATGATGTGTGGAGACAAGGCAGGGAAACATTTGCTGTCCCAGCTCTACCCTTGGCTTCACCAGCTTGACTACTTCAAACCCAACGGGAGGCTGGTCAACATGTCCCGCCTTGACTTTTGACAGCCTCCTGTCTGCCCCTGGGCACCCTGGCTACCTGGACATGGTCCTCACTGCCTGCTAACCAGCCCTGCTTTCCTCCCGTGGCCCCTGAGTATGCGGCCCCATCAGGGGAAACCTTGTCTCCCTTGTTCCAGACCCCCAAGCACTGCTGGTCTCTCAACAGCCTCCCCAGGAAGATTGAGGGGTATTCATGCAGATGGGTCCTCTACTAGTTCCCTGTGATTTCCCAGAACTCTCAGGGTAGGGGAGGCGGGGAGAATGGTGGGGATGGTGGGGATGGTGGTGGGGAGGATGGTGGGAGGATGGGGATGATGGTGGGGATGACGGTGGGGATGGTGGTGGTGGGGAATCCATGGGGATGATGGTGGGGATGGTGGTGGTGGTGGGGAGGATGGTGGGGATGATGGTGGGGATGATGAGGGGGGATCTGTGGGGATGATGGTGGGGATGGTGGTGGAGATGGCAGTGGGATGGTGGGGTTGATGGTGGGAATGATGATCATGGGGATGACAGTGGTGGGGATGGTGGTGGGGATGATGGTGGGGGGGATCCATGGGGATGATGGTGGGGATGATGGTGGGGATGGTGGTGGGGATGATGGTGGGGGGGATCCATGGGGATGATGGTGGGGATGGTGGTGGGGATGATGGGCGGGATCTCTGGGGATGATGGTGGGGATGGTGGTGGAGGGGATGATGGTGGGGATGGTGACAGAGGGGATCTGTGGGGATGATAGTGGGGATGATGGTGGGGATGATGGTGGGAATGATGATCATGGGGATGACAGTGGTGGGGATGATGATGGTGGGGATGGTGGTGGTGGGGATGATGGTGGGGATGGTGACAGAGGGGATCTGTGGGGATGATAGTGGGGATGATGGTGGGGATGGTGGGGATGATGATGATGGTGGTGGGGATGATGGTGGGATGTGGTGGGGATGATGGTGGGGATGGTGGGGATGATGGTGATGGTGGTGGGGATGATGGTGGGATGGTGGCGGGGATGGTGGTGGTGGGGAATCCATGGGGATGATGGTGGGGATGGTGGTGGTGGTGGGGAGGATGGTGGGGATGATGGTGGGGATGATGAGGGGGGATCTGTGGGGATGATGGTGGGGATGGTGGTGGGGATGACAGTGGGATGGTGGGGTTGATGGTGGGAATGATGATCATGGGGATGACAGTGGTGGGGATGGTGGTGGGGATGATGGTGGGGGGGATCCATGGGGATGATGGTGGGGATGGTGGTGGGGATGATGGGGGGGATCTCGGGATGATGGTGGGAATGGTGGTGGAGGGGATGATGGTGGGGATGGTGATCATGGGGATGACAGTGGTGGGGATGATGATGGTGGGGATGGTGGTGGTGGGGATGATGGTGGGGATGGTGACAGAGGGGATCTGTGGGAATGGTAGTGGGGATGATGGTGGGGATGGTGGGGATGATGATGATGGTGGTGGGGATGATGGTGGGATGTGGTGGGGATGATGGTGGGGATGGTGGGGATGATGGTGATGGTGGTGGGGATGATGGTGGGATGGTGGCAGGGTTTGTGATGGTAGGGATCCATGAGGATGATGGTGGGGATGATGGTGGGGGGGATCCATGGGGATGATGTGGGGGATGATGGTGGGGATGATGGTGATGGTGGTGGGGATGATGGTGGTGGTGGGGATGATGGTGGTGGTGGGGATGATGGTGGGGATGGTGGTGGTGGGGATGATGGTGATGGTGGTGGGGATGATGGTGGTGGTGGGGATGATGGTGGGGATGGTGGTGGTGGGGATGATGGTGATGCTGGTGGGGATGATGGTGGTGGTGGGGATGATGGTGGTGGTGGTGGTGGGGATGATGGTGATGCTGGTGGGGATGATGGTGGGGGGGGGGGATGATGGTGGGGATGATGGTGGTGGGGATCTGTGGGGATGACAGTGGAGATGGTGGTGGGGATGGTGGGGATGATGGTGGGGATGATGGTGGTGGGGGGGGATGATGGTGGTGGGGATCCGTGGGGATGACGGTGGGGATGATGGTGGTGGTGGTGGGGATGATGGTGGTGGGGATGATGGTGATGCTGGTGGGGATGATGGTGATGCTGGTGGGGATGATGGTGGTAGTGGTGGGGATGATGATGGGGATGGTGGAGGACATGGCAGTGGCAGTGATGAGACAGGTAGTGGCTGCTGTGTTTGCAGCTCTGGGCCCCACTCGCCCTCTGGAAAGCCCATATGTTAGCATTCTGGAGCCCTCCTGAAGGAAAGAGAGCACATCAGGGGATTAATAGCCACAAATAAGCTAAACTGTCCTCCTCAAATGGCATCTAATTGTCTCATTAAGAAACCAAGATGGAGAGCTGGCTAATTGTAAACAGATTTCCCACCCTCTCCGCTCCTCCACCCACTGCCTCCCAGCACACACGTACACACACATCCCGCCCTCCATCCACTCTAGCCTCAGCGAAGGATAACTACTTGCTGGAAATCACTGAGCATTTAAGGCAATGCTCTGGGGACTGAGGGAGCTAGACAAGGGCCCGGCTGGGGCTGAGCGGGGATGGAGTCTCCAGGGGCCACTCCCCACATCCGGATGCTGGCTGTATCTCTGCTTTTTGAAGAGGGGAGAAGGGACTGGAAAGGGGACTGCGGGGCCAGGATTCCTTCTCAGGCGGGTGAGCACTCTCAGCCACAATGCTGGAGAGACCTGGGCCCACGGCTTTCTCTGCAGGAGGCCACCCGTGGGTGCCAGGGCGGTGGTGCCTTTGCAGTTCCGAGCTGTGAAAAAGAATCACTCTTATAGCGGTCCCTCCTGCCCTGTGCCTCTCACAGCCCTCATCCAATGACGGCTGGCCTTATGTAGGGGGAAACTACACAAACACGGGGAGCCGGCTGTGTGAATGTGTAGACGACCATCGACAAGCCAAGGAGCTGAGTCCTCCCTTAGAGTCTTAGGAGGAACCACCCTTGAAAGTGATGCCCACTCTCAAACTGTCAGTTTCTGGGAGTGTGGGGTATCAGCCGCTGGTCGAAACGCCCAGACAGGAGTACACGCAGAATCCTGCCAGGCGGGCAGGTGCCTATGACCGGCAACGATGAGGATATCTCTGCCCCACAGGACAGCAGGTGCCCAACAGGGTGTGAGAGCCAGGAATAAACCTGTTAGCCTTGCCCTCTTCCACCTCTCTGGACAGCTCAGAGACACGTCTGGGGAGAAGGCCTCTCGTGGGGTCCCAGGTGGGTGAAGCCCAGGCCCACACAGGTAACCTGATCAGTTATGCACCCTTGGGTGGGTGTCGTCAACCCCCATTCCCCAGCCTCTGGCCTGCTCACCATGGTCCCAGGCCCTGCTCTCTGGGAGTCAGAGGCTGAGACAGACAGGCAGCCCTTCCTCAGGGGTGGTGGAGGGGGAAGGGGCTTGGATTGCAGCTGTCGGGGTCACACGTGCCTCGAGGACATGCCTTGTCTCTGCTCGTGGTGGCTGTGGGGCCAGTGAGGACAAGTTCTTTCACATTGTTGGAAGAATTCAATTCCCTGCAGTTGTAGGACTGGGGTTCCTGCAGGTCACACCAGGCCATCAGCTTTCCTCCAGGCAGGCAGGAGAGGTTCCCTCTTGGGCTGCACTGGGGTCTCATAACAGTTTAATCAAAGCATCGACCCCTCATCACTTGCCACACAACACAACCTAATCAGGGGCAAGGTTATTTCTTCATGTAAAATCCCCACCCATGCGCAAGGCGGGTGGGATTGTACGGAACGAGTCCACAGGAGGGGAGGAGGCCTTGGAATTCTGCCAACCGTACTCTGCTCCCCTCCTGCCAGGCTCTGCTGCATGGGACCCAGCTAGAGAGGGTCTGCCCTGAACTTTCTGCTGTTTGCACCCTTGGGGTCCTCATGGTGACCCCGGGCACAGGGTTGAGGATCAACAACCCAGAGGACACCTACTCCTCCTCTGCAAATCTGAGCCGTGCGACAGCTGTTGTCCCCTGGAGGCAGAACGTGGAGGTGGGTCAGCACTCTCTTCACGTCTCCGCCCAGCCCCCTCCCATGGAGCCCGCGCCAGGAACACAGAGCTGTGGCCTGAGCCTCCCCGTGGGCAAGGCAGTGAGGCCGTGGGGACACGCAGGGGCATGTGCTGCTCTGTGCAGTCTCTGCTTCTTACAGTTAAGCACAGTCTTACATCGCATCCATTAATCATGCCCAGAGGTATTTACCCAATGGAATTAGAAACCAGGTTCACACAAAGCCCTGCACGCATACATTTATAGTCTCACCCCCAACCGGAAGCAAGTAGGTGAAGGGGTAAACACCTGTAGGATATCCTGTAGGCTATCCAGACGTGGAACACCGTCCAGCAATAAAAGGGTGGGAGCCACCCAGCCATGCAAAGATATGAGGGAAACTTTGATGCACCTGGCTAAGTGAGAGAAGTCATTCTGAAGGGCTCAGCGTCCATGATTCCATGTGACATCCTGGGAAAGGCAGCTGTATGGATGGTACACAGTCCAATGCCGGCCAGCGGCCTGGGAGAGGCTTGAGTGGGAGAATTTCGGGGGATTTCTTGGAGGATGAAAGGATTCTGTGTGATTCTGAGATGGCCATTACAGGACACCGCACCTTAGTCAAAACCTGTAGAACTTTACCAAGAGTGAACCATAATGGACACAAATTAAAAAAACAAAATTTAGAAGTTCAAGGATCTGTGGATACAATGAAAAAAGAGCCAAAACATCATGATTACATTACAAATGTGTGAAGTGCCTCACTGAAAGGGGATGGAGAAAGGAGCTACCCTAAGTAACATGGGGACACGGGGCGTGTGTGGGACTAAAGGCAGAGGGGCTGAGCTCTGCGCTCCGGGGGTAAACTGTCCCCAGGGGGCATAGGCCTGGAGCTCCGATCGCACTGCACGTGCAGACCCAGCTGGACAATTACATGAGTGGGTGGCGGGTGAAGGGAGTGGGTTTCTTCAGGTTGGAGGGGAGGCTGTGGGTAAGCAAGGGGAGGAGGCTGGGGTGTTCCCCGTGGGGATGGTTTAGCGCTGGAGACGTCAGGATGAGCACCCGTCTAGTTTAATAGGGGCTTCCCTGGTGGCTCAGCGGGTAAAGAATCTGCCTGCAATGCAGGAGACCCGGTGTGATTCCTGGGTCAGGAAGATCCCCTGGAGAAGGGAAAGGCTACCCACTCCAGTATTCTAGCCTAGAGAATTCCACAGACTGTATGGTCACACAGAGTCGGACACGACTGAACGAGCTGAATAGAGATACAGGCGGGCACACACAGAAACGTCCGCACATGCATGTGCACTGGGTTGGTGACACACACACGTGTCCTTGCTCTGTCGGCTGAGAGCCTGGAGCAGTGACACCCGGCAGCAGCAGGCACCCCCAGCACCAGATGTTGGCTTCTAACCCCGTTCTCCAGGCGGGACTCCTTGAAGGAACAGTTGACTCTGGGACGGAGCAGGGCACCCACGCGATGAGCCCAGGGCACCTGCTGGGTCAGGAAGGGAGGATGTTCAACCAAGAGCATCACCAGGGAGCATGTCAAGGTCGACAGGGAGAGCTCCTGGTGGCTGCGGCTGGAACAACTCCAGCAATAGAAATACTGTGGCCAGGGATTATAAGTACAAAATTAATATCCATGAGGCTATATCGATATGAATAAATTATGGTGTAAACAAATAAGCAAAGGAGAATAGACAAAGCTCCTATTCCAAAGAATTCCAAATAACATATGTAGATACTTTGCCAGGCGGGGAGGGAGCAGGTCCCCAGCTCTCCAAATGTGGGCTCTGCAAAGGGAGTCCCTTCCACAGTGTCCAGAATGGAGGTGGGGGCTGTGGACAGACACTTCCCACCCTGTCCTGCGCCCAGCAGCCGCCCGGGCACAGGGCATGTAGGCTTCTCCCCACTGGTCCACGCTCCTTAGGAATTCCAGTTCCCATCCCTGTGCCCATGGCGTCCTCTCCCCTACCAGCACAGGGGCCCTGGGAGCCTGATTCCTGTAAAAGAGAACAGCTTGCCTTGCTGGCTTCTCCCAGACCATTGCTTTGTACCCCAAGCTGTCCTTGGCCTCTACTGAGAGGAGGTGTCTGGTCTATCTCTTCTGTCCATGGGATTCTTCAGGCAAGAATACTGGAGTGGGTTGCCGTTCCCTTCTGCAAGGGATCTTCCCAACTCAGGGATCAAACCCGGGTCTTCACACTGCAGGCAGATTCTTTACCGTCTGAGCCAGTAGGGAAGCCCCATATGGTCCCAAGTAAATTCCAAAGGTGACTGAATCCGGGAAGGACGAGGTCAAAAGTAGGGGCCAGGGGGAAGAAAGATTCACAGCCTTGTCTCCTCGTCTTCCAATGGTCCAGTGGCTCTGAGCGCTGGTCAGTGGCTACTCAGATCATCAGCGTCACCGACAGCTTGGAGAATCAGACGAGGTGGATGGGCCCTCTGCAGAAAGGTGTGCAGACACACACAGCTCTGCTTACAATTCTCATGATTTTCAGGGTTCCTGGTCCCCCCTGCAACTGAGACCAGAGCCCCTGGGACCAGGCTTAAAAAATCACTGTCCCAGACCATGCCATAGAAGTAAGGAACAAATGACTGAGGAGACAAAATTACCTCATCGCAAACACAAAAATAAATTCCAGATGGATCAGAGACGTCAGTGGGAAATGCGAAACTGCAAAACATTTTTTAAAAGCACAAGAGAATGTTACAATTGCATTTTAATGGGGTCAGTGCAATCAGTGCACACATCAGAAGACGCTAAATGACCCGACAGAAAAATGGACAAAGCACAGGAACAGGCAATTCACAGGCGAGGGAGCCCAGCGAATTGTCCTCCATAAAGACATGAGGACAAGCTTGTCCGCACCAGCCATCAGGGAAAAGCAAAGACATGGAGACACCCCAACTCACACCCCCCAGTCCACAAACACTGGCGAGTCTGACAACACCAAACGGTGGCAAGAATGTGGAGAAACAGGAACTCTCGCACATTGCCAGTGGGCAGGTGAATTGCTTGAACCACTCTGGAAAGCAATTGGATATTTTCTACTGAAGCTGAAATTGCTCTGCTCCTGAAGGACCCAGCGATTCCACTCCCGGGCAGCTCCTTGAGCCACCCCTGCACTTGTTCACAAAGCTTGTTCATAGAGGGGTATCCATCAGAGCAAAGTGAAAGTGAACGTCGCTCAGTCCTGTCCAACTCTTTGCGACCCCATGGACTATATAGTCCATGGAATTCTCCAGGAAAGAATACTGGAGTGGGTAGCCTTTCCTTTCTTCAGGGGATCTTCCCAACCCAGGGATTGAACCCAGGTCTCCCGCATTGCAGGCGGATTCTTTACCAACTGAGCCACAAGGGAAGCCCATCAGAGTAAACTGTCCACCAAAAACTGGTCTCCGATTGGGGAATTGGGATACATTGGTTATTCACGCGATGACAATTAAACAAGAGTTAAAATGAGGGGGTTAGATCTACAGACATCAGCATGGATAAATCTCCAAGACATAACGTTAAGTGAAAAGAAAAAAAAAAAGTAATGAAGGATACATGCAGAATGAGACCTGTAAGTGATTTTTAAATGCATAAAATATTACCAAGCTTTATTGATGAGCACACTCTGACCTGGGGACAGCGGTTGCCTTGGGGGCAAGGGGGCAGCGCCTCTGTCTATAAGATGGTTTTTCCCTAGTCGTGTCTGGGAGAAGGTTAAAATAAATACCTTGAGCTGTGAGGAGCTGTCTCAAGTGGAGCTCGCGTAAATGCCAATCATGTTACAGTTTGAACTTTTCTACATGCTGGAAATATTTCACTTGTCTTATTTTTGAAAACAATGCTTCACGGGTTTTTTTTTTTTTTACCCTCGGCTTTTACAAACAACGAAGGATTGCTGATGTGGCCAGGCTGCACCACGCTTGGTGACCCCCAGGCTTCTCCTGGGCCATCATTTCTTATCCCACTTCCTTCCCGGCCTGTCAGAGGAGGAGGGGGAGAGAAGGGAGACAGAAAAGCAGACCAGGGCCCCCTTGTGCAGCCCATTCCTGCCAGCCCAGGCCCCAGCGTCGGGACCCCCTCCTCTGCTCTTTGCCCATGTACATGTAAGGACTTTCTGTGATCGCGTTGTAATGCGTGTCCTGGAGGGAGATAAAGTGGGTGCATCTCTCTGAGGACCTGACGTTTGAGCTGAGAACTAAAGAGGAGAAAGATCCATTAACCTGGGACAACAAATCTTTTTTTTCAGGCAGAGAGAACACAAATAGCCCCTCCATCAGGAAAGCTTGGTGAACGCAGGATCGCAAAGGAGGCCAGTGTGGGTGGAACAAAATCAGAGGACTTATAAAGCTGAGGAAGGTGCACCCTGAGCCTGGTTCTGATACTGACTGATTCCCGTTCACACCCTGAGCCCTGACCTTCGTGTCCCACGGAGCCCTGATCCCTCACACACTGAGCGCTGACCTGACCACAGACCGAGCCTGGATCCCCGTAACAAACCAAACTGGCCACGGGCTGAGCCCTGAGTCTGGCTCGCATTCCAAGCCCTCCTTGCTTGTGGCTACAAAATGCTGCTCTGGGGGAGGGGGGACCCAAAGGCCAACGGGGCTGGCCCTGCCCCCGCGGGGACCGGCCTCACAGAGGACCTGTCAGGCCTGCAGCGCGAGGCAGCCGCCTCTGCAAAGCCACCATTTGGTCCGCGATGCGACACTAATTGCTCTCAGTGGTGCCTGGTGCTTTGTTAAAAATTTTTAATGTTGATTTTATAGAAAAACAGAAATAGTGCAACATATGCTCTGCCCATCTTCAGCGCTAACTGGCGCTGCAGCTGGCCCCCCTTTACAGGCCCCTTGGGGGTTTGCAGGAGTGCAGACAAGAGGGCAGAGTCAGGGGTCTCCCCCTCCCTAACAGGCTCCTGAGGGGCGGCGCCCAAGGGGAGAGGGTGGGGAGGGGCCTCTGCAGGCCCCCCGGGTAGGTGAGGACTTCCGGGTACATCCTGTGACCCCACAGCAGACAGGGAGCCTCCGCCTCCAGCCTCAACACTTAAGTGTGTCCACCTGGGAGCCCAGGTGCCAGGCGACCAGGTGATATGGTGACAGTGACCACCTCACTGAGTGTGCTGTTGATGGTGGGGACAGAACAGGGCAGCAGGTGTGCCGTGCTTGTGACTGTGACAGGTGTCAGATGACACCTTGCTTAGCATCAGGGCCAGTGCCTGGGTGGACGCACCAGGGCAAGGCTGCCCAGGAACCCGCTCAAAAAACCAGCAAGACAGGGCGTTCCAGCTGCCCTTCTCTCCCTAGCTCTGGCCCTCAGATCCTGGACCTACCGAGTCCATGCGATAGGTCCGTGGATCCATGCGATGGTCAGAGGACCACCTCTACCCTGCCCGCCTCGCCCTCTAATCTCCAGACCTGTGAGGGCTGTGTGTTCTGTACTCCCCAGCCCAGGTCTTTGCACACGCTATTCCTCTGTCAGGAATGCCCTTCCCTTCCTGTGATGCTCTCGGATTCCCACACACTCCACAGGAGCCCATTAAAACACTGGTCCTCTGAGAAGCCTGTCCCACTCTGTCACCCAGACCCATACCAGGCCCGCTGGAGGAAGTTCACCCCCAGGGGTCACGGCCAGCATGCTCCCTCCTCCGCCCGAGGACATGGACACGGGACGTCCTCCCCAACCTGTTTACCCTCACAGTGCCCGAGGCACAGTCAGGATCAGAAAACCTTTGGTAAATAAATGACTGATCAGTTGGCCAAGTGAGTGAATGGGGCATGGGTGATGCTAAGGAACCACGGCTCTGTCTGCAGAGGGCGGTGGAATAGGAGCTACCGGCCCGCAGAGGCTGTGCACAGGTGTTACCCAGGCTTTTCCTGGCTCGGGACCGACCTCATCTGGGGCCTGGCTTTACAGCATGTCAGACACAGGACCTGGAGGAGGCCGGGGGCTTCCCAACCATCAGCATGCTCTCCTGTGAAAAGGGAGCACTGTCAGCCAGCTGCCAGCATCACAGCACTGATACTGACACGGAGATCAGGCCACCAGTAACCGCCCGTGCTCACAGAGCCGGTGCACCAGGGAAGCCCTCTGCCCCACGCTTCCTGAAACAGCCATCACACTTCACTACCTGGGATGTTTGTGGGTGCGTGCTGAGTTGCCTCTGTCGTGTCCAACTCTTTGCGACCTTATGGACTGCAGCCTGCCAGGCTCCTCTGTCTATGGGACTTTCCAGGAGAGAATACTGGAGTGGGTTGCCATGCCCTCCTCCAGGGGACCTTCTCAACTTGGGTTTGAACCTGTGTCTCTTGTGTCTCCTGCACTGGCAGGCAGGTTCTTTACCACTAGCACTGCCTGGGAAGTCCCCCCGGGATACTGACACTAAATAAGTCCTAAAACCAAAGGATACCCAATGACCTTTGTTCCGGGCTCAGAACATTGAGTTACCTGCGGCCTCCTGTGTCTGCAGTCACAGTGTGTGGCGGTGTGGGGGGCGGTGCCCCAGCCTGTGTGGGGGACCCTCTGCTCTGAGTCCCCCCTCCGCCTCCACCCCGGAAGCTCTCACTCTGAGTGCCCTGACGGTTGAGCAAGGCGGCCAGGCTGCGGGGGATGTAAATCAGCCAGGCCGCTGCTCCATCAGAGCGCACCTTCCAGGCCAGATGCACAGGCTCAGCCATAGAGCACCAGCAAGGGCTGCGGGGCAGGGTAGCTCCCCATCTCCACAGGAGTCCTCGGCATCTCGGCACATCCAGGGAGACCCAGTGACCAGGCACCTTCCCCGCTCACTGGGGGTCCGCTGGGAGAATCAGGCTGGAAGTGGGAAGTGGGTGGTAGCCTCTGAAACACATTCTGCAGCCTAAGCACACGCATCCAGAGAAGCGGCGGGGAGCCTGCCCAAGTCACAGCCCGGGGAGCGGCCAACAGGCCCAATTTAATTGGAAACACTGGCTCCGCAGCAGGCACGCAGGGCGGGGACGCCTCCAGCTGCCATTTCTGGGCCCCAGAGGGCAGGCTCGGCCGTGATGGGGAGCGATGACCCCTCAGCCTCCTTTGTCCAAGGACGGGCAGTGGAACCAAATTCTCCTTCGTCCCGTCTCCACGACGTAGACCCGAGGACCAAGGCTTGGTCCTCCTCGGACTCACACCTCAGCAAACCCAAGCCAGTGCCCTGCCCCAGGCTTCTCCGCCGGGACCAGGACCCCTGCCCTCTCCGCCGCAGCCCTCGGACCAAGCTCCACTCTGCCCTTCCCAGGGGGTGCTCAGAGGACTGGCCGTGACCTTCCTGGTGCAGTGGCCAAGCAAGGGCAGAGCCACGGCTGGCTCCGGGCATAGGGTGGGGGTGCTGCCCGCAGGACGGCGCCGCGACCCCGCCCGATGTTTACACCTGATTCCCACCCGTCTCCCTCGCAGGCAGCACAGGGCCAACAGAGGTCAGGATCACACACTCCAGACCGGCCTCTGTGCGAAGCTGTCAGCTGTGGGAAGGACAGGCTGAGCTCCTGTCCCCGACTGAAGTCGTACTGAAGTGGCCGGTGGCAGACAGCCAACTTCTTCCACGGTGTCAGTGGTCTGCCCAGAAGGCCTCCCCGCGCCAGGGTCTAGGAACCAGGTGGATGCATGCCCGGGGGCATCTAGGAGCCGCCGTGGTCCCAGCAGGCTTCCTGCGTGCACCTTGGTCTTGCTCCTTTGACTTCAGGACAGAGGGGCTGCAGAGAAGGAGAGGAGGGAGCACCTTGCTTTATCTGGCTGGAAGCGGGGCTGCAAACAGCGTGGTGGTGATGAGCCAGCGCCCTCCCACTTTCAAGACAAGAGGGGCCCGTCTGCCCATACGTCCAACACTGGGAAATGATCCCACCGAGGCTGGGGCCCCGGGAGGCGTTCATCACAGAAGAGGGGCCAGTATACCCAAGGGACATGGCTCCCACAGCAGGCTGGGTCCAGGCCAGCAGATGCTGGGCAAGGGGGCAGGCTCCAGGCGGCCAGTCAGCAGGGCCGAGGACGCAGAGCCTGCAGTAGTGGGCATCCTCACGTCCTCGGTGCCACCAGGCGACAGGAACTCCCCAGAGTCACAAGGCCAGGCCACACAGACAGAAGGCAGGCTGCAGCTCGGGGAGCAAGGCCAGTGCTCAGTCACCAGCCGTGACACTTGGGCCCCTTGGCAGGACCACCAGGCACCATCCAGCCTGGAATGAGGCTGAACGCCTACAGCCCAGGACACACAGTCCTCGCTTCTGGGAGTTCATAGGACGCTCCTGATGTCCTTAAAGTCCTCTTGCCTCAGGCCAGGTCCAGGCTCAGGCCAAGGTCAAGAGGCTCCACCTGGGGGAGGAGAAACCAAAGAGGTTGGGAGACCCAGCCAGGAGGACAAGCTCAGGGAGTGCAGCGACTTCTTCCCTCTCTGCTTCCCATCCTGGGTGAGAAGAATCCTCCCCAGAACGCCGCCCCTCCCCGCCCCTCCCCTACTAGCCCCTTCTCTCCCATCTCAGCCCCTTCTCTCCCCTCCCAGCCCCTCCCCTCCCCTCCCAGCTCCTCCCCACCCAGGCCCTCCCCTCCTAACTACCCCCTCCCCTCCACTCCCCACCCCTCCCCTCCTAGCCCCTGCCCTCCCATCTCAGCCCCTCCTCTCCCCTCCCAGCCCCTTCCCTCCCCTCCCCACCCCACCCCGCCCCTCCCCTCCCCTCCCAGCTCCTCCCCACCCAGCCCCTCCCATCCTCTCTTAACTCCCCCCTCCCCTCCCCTCCCCTCCCCCCCCCAGCTCCCCGCCTCCTCTCCCTTCCCCTCCAGTCCCAGCCCCTCCCCACCTAGCCCTTTCCCTCTCATCTCAGCCCCTCCTCTCCAGCCCTCTTCAGCTCCTTTGGAGCATGGGTCCTGTAGGCAGAAGGGGAACCACAGCTCCTCTCCACCTGCACCCCCACCTAGCACACCCTGACATGTTCTGAGTACATTGAGTCCGGCACTAGAGTCTTTTCCCCCCTGTTTTATTGAGATATAATTGACATACAGCATCTTATGAATTTAAGATGTACAGCATGATGGTCTGATTTACATATATTGTGAATAGATTTAATTAACATCATCTCATATAGGTATAAAGAAAAAGAAAAATGTGCTTTCTTTCGTGTGATGAGAACTCATGATCCACTGTCAGCAGCTTCCCTTTATTTCCTGAAGCAGTGTTAACCCTAGTCACCACATTGTCTATCCCCAGAGCTTATTTATCTTATAACTCCTAGTCTGTACCCTTTGACCACCTTCATCCAGTTCCCCTCCCAACACGCTCTGTGCTAACTGCAAATCTCATCTCTTTTCCTATGAGTTTGGTCTGTATTTTATTCAGGTTCCACATGTAAGTCAGGGTGAAATCATAGACCGTATTTGTCTTTCTTGTCTGACTTATCTCACTTAGCATAAGGCCACCAAGGTCCACCCAGCTTGTCAGAAATGGCAGGAGTTCCTCCTTTTCATGACTGGATAATGTTCCACGGTGTACAAAGACCACAACTGCTTCACCCATCCATCCGCACAACTTAGCTTGTTTCCAAGTCTTGGTTACTGTGAATAATGCTAGCAATGGAGTCTTTTTCCTGGCGGGGTCCCAGGCCCAGAGTTGGTGCTAAATGAGTAAGTGATTGAATGAATGAATGAATGCGTGTGAGCACAGAGGTTCAGGGACCCCACTCTGACACTTTCCATTCAAGTCCAAGCCTGGAGAATCATCTCACCCACACCTGGAAAGTTGCCTGATCTGTCCTCCCCTCTTCCCCACCCCTCTGGCAGGAGCCGCCCAGGCCGGGATCACGCAGAGGGCTCCCAGGGCAGGCTGCGTGGGGAGGGCTGCTGTGGGCTGAGGCTGCTCCCCCAGCTGCCCCTCAGTCAAGTGCTCACCCAAGGGGCCACCTTGCCAGTCTGGAGGACTGAGGGGGGATCTCAGGGAAGGTGTCTGGGGTTGGGGAGGGGCAGTCCAGGGCTTCGTGTTGGGAGGTGGGGGCTCGTGCATAGGTGCAGAGGGGAGGACAGGGCCAAGCTCTATCCCTCGTCCATTTCTCTGGGGCTGGGACAGTCCCCGGGTTTTTACACCTTGCTTTATTAATGCCTCTCTCTCCTCCTCCAGATTCCAATCGCCTCCCAGAAAGCAGCTGCTATTAGCTTCTCCCCCGAGGCTCCAAATCCCCAGCGCTCAGCAAAATTCCCCTCTGATTGAAGCAGCTGTGCCAGGAGCTCATCAAAGCCCCTCAAAGGGAAGATTAGCCCGCATAGCCCATCAGCCCGGGCATTGTCACCATTCACGGGCACTGGCTCGGCCACGCGGAGCCCCGCCGAAGACACAGAATTAGGGAACGTGGGACTCTGAGCAGCACAGGCTTTCAGAAGCATGGCATCATCACATCTTCCCCCCAAAGCAGCTTAGGGTGTTAGCATTTGAAGGATGCCTCCTTTCAGAAGCTTAGACTCTTAGAAGTCACCTCAAATTTTACTCTGATTAAGTTTGGGGTAAAATAAGTAAATCTAATCTCTGGTGCTGTCTCAGGAGCCTAGCATCTGAGCCTGTTAAAAACATAGGCTTGCAACATCTGTGAGCCCCAGAAATCATGTAATCTGGGGGTCAGGGAGAGGGCAGACCCAGCAGCCTCAGCCTCTCATTCCGGTCCTCAGCAAGCCGGGTGGGGGCCTGGGCGTCAGGACACAGGCCTGGGGCAGCCCCCTTCCCTGCCTCTCATGCTCGGGGCATTGGTCTCGGGGCCCCCAGTCCTCATCCAACCCCAGGCCAGAAGGTCCCAGTGTGGAAGGGTGCTCTCCACCCCTGTGACTGATGACCTCAGGCCCCACCAGGGTTCCACGTGTGCTCACCCCCGCCCCGCCTTCTGAGACCCCACCTGAGGTCCTGGGAGACCCCCACCTGCAATGCCGGAATGAACTTCAGCTTGAAACCATTTGTTCCAAGGACCCAGAGTCACAGACAAACAGGGCAGAAGTCAGCGTGTCCCCGGTGGGGTCAGGAGTCTGGTGGCCCCGAGCACAGCAGCACCCATGCCCACCACCCTGGGGGCCCCGAGGAGCCTGCAGTGACAGCGCAGCTCATGGGTCATGTGGTCTCAGGGCCTGGAACCCCCTGCCCAAGCATCACAGCCCCAGAGCAGACCACTGGCTCAGGAGGGACAGCACCCTGGACTCCAGGCAGGGGTCGCGCACAGTCTGAGTGAGTCTCAGTTTCCTCGTCCACGAGATGGGCCAGCAAACTGCTTCCTGGGATCCTTGTGAAGCAGACAGAGCGTCCAGCGGTGCGGAGGGTCAGAGGCCCCGAGAGCCCAGGCACCACGCCACCCAGGAGGAGCAGGCAGGGTGGGGCCGTGGGACTGGCAGGAAGACTGCACAGATCGGGGGCCTCCCTCCGTGGCCCCCCAGCTACAGGAGGAGAGGCTGGGGCTCCCTGGGTGGCGAAGGCCTCTTCCGTTAGTAGCATGGCCCGGGCCACGTGGGTCTCCATGGCACCTGCCTTCTTCATTCCCATGGGAACGTGCTCACTGGCTGGTGGAAGCTTATTGTGGGAGCTCAGTCACTCAGCTGTGTCCAAGTCTTTGTGATGCCATGGACTATTTGCATGCCTGCCAGGCTCCTCTGTCCATGGGATTCTCCAGGCAAGAATACTACAGTGGGTAGCCATGTCCTTCTCCAGGGGATCTTCCCCACCCAGAGATGGAACCTGAGTCTCTTATGTTTCCTGCACTGGCAGGTAGGTTCTTTACCACCAGCGCCACCTGGGAAGCCTGGTGGAGGCTTTGGGACCCAGTTACTAGGCCCTAACCATTTTCCCCCATTGCCTAGGTGAGTGGGGCAGAGTGAGGAACCCCAGTTTGTCCCACAGCTGCCCACGGGGCCTGCAACCTGCCCTAGGGGGCTGTTCAGAAAGGGAGACCCTCATGGCAGAGCTGAGCGGTGAGTGGCAGGCATTCAGGAGAACAGGCTTCCATCTTCTGTACCCGGTAGCGGGCACCTTTGCCAAACTGACACAATTCTGAGTCTTGGACTCCCTGCAGGGACTCCTATCTCTGCTTGTCATGACTCCGTCGCATGTTTGCGTGCTAGAGCTCGCCAAGTGCGTTCTGCAAAACTTGCATCACAGCAGTGTCCTCACATGAGGGAACCTGCCCAAGGAGAGCAGGATGCTCAAGGTGGGCAGTGACCTCAGGAGGGTGGCTCAGACCAGGGATCCTGCCACGGAGGTCTCCCGCAATGCCTTCTGAAAAGCACACTTGCCTTCCTGACGTGTTCTGAAGGAGGTCCGGCGTCCCAGGGGAGGCAGGAGCGCGAGCAGGGGACAGAGTCAGAAGCAGGGGGATGAGATTACAGAGGCAGGTCCCTCGGAGGCCACAGCGGGGCCACCTGGTGTTCCCTGGCATGCGGGGCTCCCATCCCTGAGCCAGCAGGCGGCCCCAGGCGGCCCACACGCCAGGCACGCTGGACCACAGATGCATCCAGCTGTGCAGGGGTAGGGGAGGGGAATCCTGGCGCTAATGACAGACAGCTGTTTCTCCCGCAGGAGGCATTTGCACTTGGTGCTCAGGAGGGCCCCACACGCCTGCTTTCCTGCCAGGGCCTCAGACCATCACAAGCCCATTTTGGGTGAGCCAAGCCGTAAGCCAGACTCCAAGGGTCTGCCCTGGAATGAGCATTCAATGCTGGTGAGGCCCCTTTCCAGGCCCAGGACTGAGGCTGCCACAGTGAGACTGCGACTGCATGTCAGGCTGAGCTCCCCATCCTCAGGCCAAAGCCATTGCCCACAAGTCACCTGCCAAGGCTGCTGTAGGAGTGGGGGTGAGGGCTGTGCTCCTGGCTGGGCTGGGTGACTCTGCACCATCCAGCTCAGCTCACGAGGATTCCTCTGCCCAGTGGGCTCTGGCTCAGCCCACAGGGCCCAGTGCCAGCATCACCTCCTCCAGGAAGCCCTCCCCGCCTGCCTGCCAAAACTGACTCTTCCTTCTGTGCCCCTTCCTGTTATGTCTGGACTATTGCAGCTACATGGAGCTACCTCTCCCCAGCTACATCCTGCCTCCTGCTACGGACTGTTGTTCCCTTTGTGGGGTCCACTTTAAACTGTCACCTCCAAGATGGCAGCAGCGTGTAACCCTGGGCTTTGGGGCTGGTACTGGGAGCCCTGTTTCATAGCTGAGCAGTTGGAAGCTCAGGGAGAAGTGACCTTCCAAGCATGAAGCAAGTGCAGGGAGGAATGCAGGCCCAGTCTTCTGTCCCCAGGTCCCCCACAAAACACCCTGCTTGGCAGCTCCTGCTCACCCTCACCCTCCCCCATCCCTAACTGGGTTCTGCCTTGGTTTCCCCACCTGGGGCCCTGATTCCAGCCTCAGCCCTTGTGGTCAGATCTGAAGCCTTGCCCAGACCCTGTCCATACACCAGCCCCCCAATGGGGTCAGAATATCTGGTAAATAAAAATACAAGACAGCCAGTTACATTGAATTCCAAATAAACAGTGTTTTTTTAGTTAGATATATCCCGCACTATGTGAAGTATAATTTTACTAGAAAATTGTTATCCATTACTTTGTCACCAACTCAATGGACATGGGTTTGGGTAGACTCCGGCAGTTGGTGATGGACAGGGAGGCCTGACGTGCTGCGGTTCATGGGGTCGCAGAGTTGGACACGACTGAGCTGAACTGAACTGAACTGAACTGAATTTTGTTCAGTTTTGGCTGAGCATCCTGGTTTCCTCCAGCGTCAGTGACTGGTCCTCTCTGTCCTCACCACTGGTGGGAATTGTTCTGGAAAGGATGGATCAGTGACTTGGAGTCTAGACCCAGCAGCCTGGCCCTGATGCCCGCATCCCAATGACAGTTCCCCAGGACGTGGAAACAGGAGCACATCCTCAGCCCCTGCAGACACTGTGTGGTACATTCCCAGCTCCTCTCCCCAGTGCTCTGTCCCTCCAGGACCAGTGGCTGGGACTGAGTGCCCTGGCCTGGGCGTGGCTGGAAGGAGGATGTTCTGGCCGCCCTCACCAGGACATCTGCCTCCCCAGCAAAGCTGTGGGCACCGGGACCCCCTCCTCACCTCCCACACACTCGCTGTGCACCAGGCACTCTGCCCACATGACTCAATTCAGCCCCAGGGATGCTGTGAAGGGGTTTCTGTGAGCCCATTTCACAGGTGATAAAACTGAGGCCTAAGCAGGTTAAGTAACTTGAGCGTGGCTGCACCATCCGTAAGTGAGAGAGGCAGGATCAGACTGGGCCCCTGCCCTCTCCAATCACCACCCACCTGCACTTACTCTTACCGTGAGCTGATGCTGCGTGTCTTCCCTGCTCCTTGCTCTCCCAACCTGGATGACATCTGTCACTCTCTGCTCCACCCACTCCCGTGGTCCCCCCGGGATTGCCTTCACCTTCCAGACCCCCTCCCCCATCCTTTCTGGACACCCCTCCCCCCCAGCCTGGCTACTGTCTTTCCTAGTTCTGAGTGGGCCTCGTGCAGGAAGACCTGCCAAGGTCCTGGTTCCCTCCCCAGAACTCCAGGAGTCCAGGCCACATGGACCCCTCATGGCTTCACGAAATCTTGATGATGGCAGTGGCGGCGATGATGCTGCCCAGATTCCTGCGTTAACCTATAAGAAGTATCATCCTTCATTTAGAAACATTCCCATTACAGTGAAGAACGAGACGAGAAAGCCTATCTTATGTTCAATTTCACACTGAACTATAAATAGTACTTGATAGTTGACTAGACATATTGAAGACAGCAAAAATCCAGAACTGAAGATCTAAATGTGATAAACGAAACTTTAAAACAATTAAAGTACAGAAAAATATTCTGTGATCTCAGGGTAAAGAAGAATTTCTAAAAGAAGACAAAATGGAGACCTAGAGAGGAAAATGATCGACTTGGATATATCAGAATTTAAAACTTCTGTATGAAAAAGGACCATAGCACAAAGAGAAGTGACCGTCTGAGAAAAAGACTTCACAACACACAGCAGAAAACAGATCAATATCCAGATACATACAGAACATCTACAAGTCAATAAAAAGACTAACACCCAAGGGAAAAGTAGACAAAACCTACAAACAGGCAATTCACCAAAGGGAAGATCTAAACCGTGAATATATACTGTGGCATAGTCACCGATACGTGATGGTTAGGTCCACATTCATTAGCTCAGCATATCACGTCTGTCTATTTGAGATACAACCACCGGGGGCATCTAGTGGAATGGAGAACGGGCGAGTCCAAGGCCATTTCTGAGCACACACAGGCCCTGCAGAAATGGAGGGGAGTCCGTCCGGCAAAGGACCCAACCCTGATGGGCTTCCTGGGATGTCTCCTGACCGCTCAGCCCCAGGCAAGTTGGGCACCCACTCTGAACCTAGTTCCCTTCCCTGCAAAGTGCGCTCATCCCCTCCAGACATCACCGTGCAGATTCCAAGACAGATGTAACTAAAATTCCTAGGCTAGCGCATGACACGTAAAAGCCTGACAAATGACAACATTTTCATTGTGACACCACCTGTAATAGAAAATACCAGAAACAAACCAAACCCCCTCAATTTGGAAGTGGACACACTCGAATACTTTTGAATGACCGAGTATACAGTAGCACTTCAAAATATACAAAGTATACCTATATTATTGAAAAGGATGGACCTTAAAAACAAAATGTTGAGTAAAGAGAGAAATCCCAGAACATTACTTACACCATAATCCCATTATGTAAATGTTTAAACACACAAAACAATGGGACATATTGTTTATGGTATGCATATGCAGAAAAGGTATAAAACGTGGACCAATTACTCTCCAATTTATGTCAATTGGTTGCCTC
Organism: Bos indicus x Bos taurus; assembly: GCF_003369695.1. Classification (NCBI taxonomy): domain Eukaryota; kingdom Metazoa; phylum Chordata; class Mammalia; order Artiodactyla; family Bovidae; genus Bos; species Bos indicus x Bos taurus. The sequence goes on from NC_040089.1 coordinate 2,240,466, forward strand.
CAGGAAGGAATTTTTTTTTCACTTGGGGTGGCAGGGACATGAGGCTTTGTGAGGAAATCTTTTCTGGTTGTCTGAGATTTATTATTGTCAATATTCAAAGCAAAGCCCCTGGGAAGGATGCCCTTGTGCTCAGAAGCATCATGGCCAAAAGGCCCACCTACACTGGCCACAGCCCTGCACCAGCCAGGCTGGGCCCCTGGGGTCCCCTCCACTCATTGCTCCGTCCCCCTGGAAGGTGCAGGGCACCTTGAGCTCAGACGTCCAGCCTCCAGGCTGGGAGAACAGCCTTCTGGCGTCTGTAAGCCCCAGTCCTCCATGTTCTGTGATGGGAGCCTGCACGGAGGCTGATACACAAGCTCTCCTCTGACCTTCCCGGCCGCTCCGTCGGGCTGTCCCTCTTCCTCCCACCACATATGCCAGGGCCCCGAGTTATCACCGTCCCATCTGCAGTTGGGGCCCTGCCCTGGGGAGAGCGCTTCCTCACAACAGGCCCGGAATCTGTGATCTGCCCATCTGTTTGCTGTCTTGCCTGCTTCCCTCTGCCCTCTGGACGGTCAGCTCTCCCAGGGCAGGAGCCGCGCCTGGTTCCCACCACGCTCTGCCAGGCTTGGCACATGCCGGCACGTGGTTGCAGCTCCACACGTGTTTGCAGATGTGTAAGTGTGTGGACTCGGGTCACAGCAGGGAGCTGGGGATGAACCTCAGCCCCTCGGTTCTCAGCTCCAGGCTACCCTGGGACGCATCTGTGTGGTAGCACCGGGATGGGGCCATGAGTCTGCAGACAGGGATGGGGGGACTGCGGCGCTGGGGGCCCGCTCTGCCTGAACGCTCCTCCCCTGAGGAATGTGGCCTGTGGACGTGCTCTGGGCCTGTGCCCGGGCAGGACCCATGCTACCCCCACAGTCCAAGAATCGTCTCAACCAGTCACAGCCCAGGAACTTCACCAGCACAGATGCAGCTCCCTCACCCAGTTACCAGACTTTCCCTGGGGAGATGCTCATACTTAAAAACCAGGGCCTTGACTCTAAACCACAGGGGACCCAGCACGTGTGAGCACAGGACCTCTGCCAGCCGGGCTGGGAGGCAGCTGTTCTCATGCTAAGAGGGGCCGTGGCAGGTGCAACCAGAGGGTGACCTTACTCCCCGGCAAGGCCAGACCAGCCACACATACACTCAATATCCACGCTTCCCAGGCGGTCCTCCAGAAGAAAGGGCCTCTCCCAGTCATGGGCTGACCAGACCCACATGGCCACACCTGCTTGCACAGAGAGGGGACACAATCCAAAGTGAAATGAGACTACAGTCAAGAGATGAAGCAGTGAGCACGGTCGTCGGGAGTCTTGTTTGCTGCCTCCCTGGTCCTTAGCCCCAGGCCTTGGCAGCTCCCTAGACCCCCGACGCAGACCCAGCCCTGAGTCTGGGAGCCAGCCCTCCACACATGACTGATGGTCTCCCGACCTGCCTGGGCCTCCCCCAGACATGGCCCCACGTGCGTCCTCTGCTCCTCCAGCCTGTGCCCCGACCCAGGTCATCGCAGACAGCAGCCCTTCAGCACAGTTCCTGTGTATCTGGTTGACCTGCTCCTGTGGGTGGCTCTGCTCTGAATTGCGGGGGGCCCTGGAACCCCTGCTCTGCCCCCCACTTCCTCCTCGGGCTGACAGATGTCAAGAAGCTCCCCCATGGATGATGGCCAAGGGCTGCACCTTGTGCTGGGCTAATGGCCGATTAAACTAAACTTAGCAGAACACAGAGAGGCCCTGAGATAAGGGCAGAGACTGGGGAGGGTCAGCAGTGCAGGGGGAGAGAGAGGCTGAAAACCAATTAATAGATAAGGTTTCCCATACTCCTGCTCCTGGAGCGTCTTTTTGCTGCTGGCGCAGTCAGAGCCTGCTCAGGAAATGAAAACTCCCACTAGGGAAGGGCGAGAGGGAAAGAGCCAGGAGCTGACAGAGCCCAGGGGTGCTGAATATCAGACACACATTGTGTCATCAACACAGTCTCCTCTACCAGCCCTGTCACCACTGTTAGCACGGCCATCACCATGCCTATCGCCACCACCAACAATACTACCACTACCACTGCCACTATCACCACCATTCAAGCACCTCCATCACCACCACCACTATGATTACCATCATCATCACCACCACCACACCATCACCACCATGATGACCGTCACCACCACCATCTCTGCCATTATCACCATCATCATCACCACCATCACTATGATTACCATCATCACCACAATCACTATCACTACCATCATCACAGTCACCACCACCATCAGTACCATTATCACCATCATCATCACCACCATCACTGTCATTGCCATCACCATCATCACCACCACCACACCATCACCACCATGATGACCGTCACCACCATGATCTCTACCATTATCACCATCATCACCACCATCACTATGATTACCATCATCACCACAATCACTATCTCTACCATCATCACAATCACCACCACCATCAGTACCATTATCACCATCATCACCACCATCACTGTCATCGCCATCACCGTCATCACCAACACCAACATCACATCATCATCGCCATCATCACCATCACCACCACCATCACTATCATTGTCACCATTCACCATCACCACCACCACTACCACTATCATCACCATCACCACCACCATCACGATCATCACCATCACCGCCATGATCATGATCAATACCATCACCACCACCATCACTACCATTATCACCATCATCATCACCACCATCACTGTCATCACCACCAGCATCATCACCATCACCAACATCATAGCATCATCACCATCACCGCCACCATCACTATCATCACCATCACCGCCACCATCACTATCATTGTCACCATCACCATCACCACCACCATCACGATCATCACCATCACCGCCACCATGACCATTACCATCATCACCACCATCACCATCATCACCACCATCACCATCATCACTATCATCACTATCATTGTCACCATCATCACCACCATCACTATCATTGTCACCACCACCATCACCGCCACCATCACTATCATCACCATCACTATCATTGTCATCATCACCATCACCACCACCATCACGATCATCACCATCATCACCATCAATACCACCACCATCACTATCATTAGCATCATCACAATCACCACCATCATCACCACCATTATCACCATCACCACCATCACCTCCATCATCTTGGCATCAGCAGGAGCACTGTCATCATATTGCTAAGTTCAGCACAACCACAACCATCATCAGAAACCTCAGCGCCACCCCCGCATCCCCAGGACCTAACACAGTTCCTGGCACATACCAGTTTCTCAGAAAGGTTGCATAAATGAGCTACCAAAACCTGCATCACCACCTTCAAATCACCAGTAATCATTTCACTCTGAGCTGGGATCCCCTACCTGACCACCACACCCACACCCAGGCACTGGTCACACCAGTCCTGCACAAACCCTTGATTGCTGGTTTGATTGGCTGGTCCCCGATCCCCACATGGCCCCTTGTGAGTCTGAGACACGGAGATTTGGGGTGCTGTTTGCTTTGGGGAGAAGCTCTGCAGGCTTCGTGTGCTGGTGGGGACATACCTACCCTTGGTCCTGGGGGAGGCCCCTGATTGTCGGGTTGTACACCTGTGCACCACGGCCCCACCTGGGCACCCCACCCGGCCGTGGGGCCTGGTCCCTCTGGAGCCTGCCCCCTAGCCTCCTGCCCCAGAACCTCACTCCTTCCCCAGCTCTACTCTCAGCCACCAAGCACAGCCCACCCCAAAGGGCCTGCCGTGGTTTCTAAGCCTGCCTACTTGACCCAATCCTGGCTCCCCAGCCCCTGGGGCCTCTGTGGTTTTCCTGTGAATAGAACCTTAGACTGGCTCCCTGAAAGAGTTTCTGAGATGGGTTTGTGTGCTGGCTGTGGCGTGCACCCTGGAAGAGGGTGAGGACAGTGAGCGGGACCAGGCAGAGGGAGAGGCTGAGCCCCTGCCACAGGGAGCTGAGACCGGGCATTGCAACTGGACCAGGCCATTTGATGGGGTCTCATCCCAGAGAGGGTGTGACCTAGTGAGCAGACACCCTGTGGCCCAGGGGGCAAGGCCAGGAGGGGGTGCAGGAGTGAGCTGTGGACGGGGGCAGCTCACCACAGCACCCACAGCAGTCTGCTGGGTGCTGCCTCTGCTCACTGGCCACTGCAGGAGAAGCTGCTGTCCTCGTCTGGGGCCTGAGGCCTCTATGCACCCCGCGGGCAGCCAGTATAGAGGAGGGAGGACCCGAGGAGGTAGTGACCAGGGTCCAGGCCACAAGGAGCAGGACGGGGCCCCAGAGGCTCATCTGTGAGAAGGAACGTGATGGACATGGTCACCAGCGTCACCCTGGCTGTGGAGGGCCCTCCTCTGCTTCTCTCAACGTCATGACGCCTTCAGAAATGCCCACGTTATTATCATTTTTAGGGGACATCCTCCAGGTGTGTTGTCACCCCTTGGAGCCTAACGAGAACTGACAGCTTCCCTGGAAAGGATGCCGCAGTCATCCAGCCACAATTCTGCACGAAATGTGTTTCATTAGGATACCAGCTGGGCAGGCAGGGAGTCACTGTCTACGGCTGCAAGCCCGTGAGTAGATGGAGGACCAGGCTAGGAGGGGACGCCTTTTTGGCCCCCACACCCGCCGCCCCCACCGTTGCAGGACCTGGGATGAGCCGGTGGAACCTGCTCTGGTCCGGTTTTCTCACCTATAAAGAGACGGATAATTGGTGCTGAAGGCGGACACGGAGTGTGGCAAGGGCCAGGTCCTCCATGGGAGGGCCTGCTGGACTCTGCGGCCGTGTGTCCTGCACCAACCCTGACTCTAGCGCAGCTGCATCAGGGCAGCAGTCACCAAGGACCTGCGGACAAAACACACCCAAGACACCGATGCAGCCTCAACATCAGCACCGGCAGCGACCCTGGCACCTGCAGACCCCACCAGCCATCACTCAGCAGGGCTTGTTTCGCGACACGTGCTGCACCAAGTGCATTAAATACATGATCCCCTTTGTCTCTGTGATAACCCTCTGTGGTGGGGTCTGTGATGGTCCCACTTGACACCTAGGAGCCTAAGGCACAGCGAGGTTAAGTAATATGGCCAAGGTCACAGAGCTGAGAATGAAAGGAGCCCAGTCACACACCAGCCGCCTCTGTCTGGGGCCAGGCTGTCTGCCTGGAGAACTGAATGCTTCCCAAGATGTGTGAAGCGTGCCCTCTGCCCTTTAAAGGCAGAGGAATAAGGTGGGGGTAGAGGGTAATCTAAGGAAATCATGGCAGACTGCTGGGTGGAGGTGACCCCTCAGCTGAGACTGAAGGAGGGTTCGCGTCCCTGGAGGGAGGCAGAGAGGTTCGACACAGAGCACAACGTGAGTAAAGGCCAGGAGCCCGGCTTTTCCTGGGGGCAGTTTCCACCCCCTCCCTCTTTCCTTGTCTTCATCATCCCCATAAGCACTACCTCCTCAGGCTGCCAAAGGAGCAGCAGGTTACAGAATGTGGGGTTCACACCTTTCCATGAAAATCCATTCTTCCTTTGGTGAAAGTGTCTAAAAATCCACCATTAAGTAAAATTTGAGCCTTACAGCAGCATTATAAAATATTAAAGTTATTTTTTTTAATGATCTAAAATAGATTTCTTCTCTCCCAAGTCTCCAACAGAAATAGTCCACGAGAGGAGTCAGCCTCTTCAGACACTTCCTGGGGAACCAGGGGGCTCATGAACCCCAAAAGGCCCTCCCCCTGCTGAGAGCAAGCACAGTTCCTGGCAGGCAGGATAGAGGCAAATGCTCCCGGGTTCACTGCTCTTCCGTGAACTGGTCAGTTATGCTTTTCCTTTTCTCGGTAAAAGGGCTTCCCTGGTGGCTCAGACAGTAAAGAATCTGCCTGCAATGCAGGAACCCCAGGTTCGATCCCTTGGTTGGGAAGATCCCCTGGAGAAGGGAACGGCTGCCCACCGCAGTATTTTTGCCTGGAGAATTCCATGGACAGAGGAGCCTGGCAGGCAAAGAGTGGGACATAACACTTTCCCTTTCCCTTCTATCCTTAAAACCTCCACACGCTGCTGAAAAAGCACCCTGGGAAGAGGGAACCCAGATCCCACCAGAATCCGTCTCGCCATGTGTGCAGCCTCAGAGAGGAACGCTGTCTTCCCGGGCCTCCCTTCTCCTTCCGGCGCTCATCCATCAAGTGCACAGCTTGTGCGGCTGTGTGTGCATCCAGGCCCGGGGCCGCACGGGAGCCCGGCCAACACAACTCCCGCCTGGCGGAGCATGTCTGCCTGCGGGGTCAGTTAGGCAGCTTCTCCTGCAGACAGAGACCTCCCTGACGCTCTGTGGCTGGCTGGGCTCTGAACGCATGGTCTGCAGGCCCATCTGGGCCTGGCTGGAGGGGCTGGGGCCCTCCTGGTAGAGCACAGGCACCCAAGCGGCAGGAGGAGACACCCAGTGCTTCCAGAGACCCCACTAGGAGGTGGCCCAACATCACTTCCAGCCATGTCCCCCGGGGAAACCCGTAGCCAGTGGGGAGTCTGCACTCCCTCCTCCGAGAGGTAGCCCAAGTCCTCATCAGAGGACACAGGCGTGAGAGTTCAGCACAGGTGGACCCAGAGACAGTGGCCCATCTGCTCCAGGAGAAGACCACCAGAAGCATGGAAATCCCAGACTGTCGAGATGCTGAGGCAGGGAAGCAGAACATGGGGCCGGGGGAGGCGATCTGCAGAGCGAGGGCCTGGGTCCTCGCCACCACCGCCAGCCTGGTGCCTGTGGGGCCCCCAGACCTGTGCGTCCTGTGGCAGAGGATCGGCAGAGGACCAGCACCATCTCCTGGGCCCTGGACACGCTCAGTCAACCTGACCCAGGGGAAGGGAGCAGAGCGCACTCACAACCGAGCACCATGCAAGACCAGGGCTATGCCAATGCACCAGCCACACAACTGGCACCCAGCACTTTGCTCTTTGGCAGGTTGGGAAGCAGAGGCCCTCGGAGGTGACATAAGCTGGTCCCAGACCTGGTACTGAGGGGGCAAAGCGGCGCGTGGTCTGAGCTGCAGCTGGGCCGAGGGCGGCGGGTGCTCTGACCCTGGGGGATGCGCCCTGGGGGTGAGGGCCCATTTCACAGAGGAAAGCTTGAGGCTCAGTGGAGGGGGGGCTGGGTCTCCTGCAGCAGGTTGTCAGGGTCTTAACTCAGGTCCCTAAGGGGTAGACAGCACATCTTCCGAATCCAGACGCCTCCATTCCCGTGATTTCAGGCTCCCCGGCGATCCCTCTCGGGCCAACTTCCAGGCAGCCCAGCCCACTGAACTTCATCCACCCAGCTGGAGAATGGCCAGAGTGGGAGGCGCCTCCCAGGGCCTTACAAGGGGTCTGAGCAAACACACACGTCGCTTGACTTTCTTGAAAATGCAATTGAGTTTTATATGTCAGCATTTGGCCAGGAGGAAAAATAAATGCCATTGAAGGCCAAGTTATCATGCCCACGTTGCAATCATTTACTGGAGCTTAAACGCGGCCGCTCGCAGAGTGAAATAAGACAGATCCTGCGAGGAGGCGAGGCACAGAGAAAAACGGATGCTCACTGGCCCAGGAGCGGGGCAGCCCGACAAGACAGTCAGTGCTTCTCCAGGCAGAAAAATGAACCTCCAGGCAGGCACAACTGAATACCACCAGCCCCCGTTCAGCATCTTGTGGCCTCTTTGTAGCAAATCTCTTGAACAGGCCGACTCCCTCCCCCTGTGAGGGTCCCCTCCACCATGGGATACTTCCCTGGGACGCGTGGCTGGGTCGGCCCGCCCACCTACACGCAGGGCCAGCACCTCCACTCCTCTCTAGTCTCCAGCTGTCCGTTTGCCCCGAGAGGATCCTATTCTTGGTCACATAGACCAAGGACCCCTCGCCTGGGTCCTCACCCCACAGTCTTCCTCCGGCCCCCTCAGTCCCACAAGGAACTGAATCTTGCCAACAACCAGGTAAGCCTGGAAGCAGGTCCCTTCCCAATCGAGCCTCAGAGGAGACCCTCTGCCTTGACCAACACCTGGACAGCTTCCCATGAGACACTGGAGGCCGTGGGTGAGCTGCACCAGGCTGCTGACTGCAGACCCTGTATGTTTGGGGTACCGTGTTACAGGCAGCTTGCACCTGCTCTGTGATGTGCAGTGACTTCCTTGGGAGTCTGAGGAACAATAAGGGATCATCTCTGCTCTGGATTTCTCAGCCTAACAGGAAACACACAGGCAGGCAACAGCAATGACCCCTGTAAGGCACGTTGCAGGGGAGGGAGCACCAGGCCTTGGGAGGACGGGGGACTGACTCCTGCCACCCTCCCTCCCAGTGGCTGCCAGGAGGGGTGGTTAGGAGGGAATGTCCACCCCAGCCTCATGCTGTGGAGTAGCACGCTCATGCTGTGGAGTCAAAGAATTTTCACATCGTGTTGCAGGACAGAGAATCCAGAGGAACAATCACACTTCATACAAAGGACTGAGAGGCAAAACGTCAGTGATCCCAATGCAAGGCTGGACCCAAAGAAAGGGCTGCTGCTGCTGCTAAATCGTTTCAGTCATGTCCAACTCTGTGCGACCCCAGAGACGGCAGCCCACCAGGCTCCCCCGTCCCCGGGATTCTCCAGGCAAGAACACTGGAGTGGGTTGCCATTTCCTTCTCCAATGCATGAAAGTGAAAAGTGAAAGTGAAGTCGCTCAGTCATGATGCCTAAATGCTCAGAGACTGGTTCCCATCCACACCCTGTCCAGCCGAGAGACGGACTTAGTGTGAGGTTAGAATAAACGTGCTTGGGAATGCCCCGGTGGTCCAGTAGCTGAAACTCCACACTTCCAATGCAGGGGGTGCGGGTTTGATCCCTGTTTTGGGGAACTAAGATCCCACGTGCCTGGAGGCGCAGCCACAAATTGATAAACAGAGCATCATTCAAAAAAAAGAGTCTGCTCCTCCCACGAAGGTCAGAGGTGCCTCCCACACACCCTCTCTGGAAGAATTTGCTCCACCAAAATGACTCCAAGTCAGAAGAAGGAGAGCCTTGCAGAACCCTGTGGCCAGGCTGATGGGAGAAGGGGAACCAGAGGCCTGGGGTCCCTCGGACCAGCAGAATGGCTCTCACGAGCCAGGGAGCCCGTGTGTTTACATGGCTGGGGGAGAATTTGACATGGATTTAGTGTTAAGTGTGCAGAAAACAAAGCAAATGGAAAAATAAGAGCATTATTACTCCAGGGGAACAAAATGTTGATGCAGGCAAAGGAAAGAAAGAATGTATTCTGGGTTCAGCTTTGAGGAATTTACAACATCGATCTGGCAGAAACGGTGTTATTCTTGTATTGGGCTGGTGGGGCAGGGGGCAGGCACGCGAGGCAAGGCAGGAAGGCGCCAGAGCCTCCCCCTCCGAGGCAGAAGCCTGTTGATAAAGCCGGAGACTGGAAAAGCAAGAAGCAATGTGTACTCAGAGATATGGAAGAAAAATATCACACTTATCAGGAGAAGGAGATGAAGACATTTGCCTCTGTGGAGCTGGAAGTGCGGGGAGGGGCAGCGAGGGTGGGGTGGCACAGCCAGCCTGGCACAGCCTGCACGTGGTGGGCCTCTGACGGTTCCTCGCGTTCCTGTATACTGGCCTTGGGGCAACCTCACGAATGACCACAAACCGGGGGGCTCCAAATGGCACAGATCTATTCTCTCCCAGCTCTTACAGCCAGAAATCCAAAATCAAGGTGGTGGCGGGGCCGTGCTCCCTCTCGAGCCTCCACGGGGATCCCTCCTGCCTCTTCCCTCTCCCAGGGCCCCAGGCATCCTTGGAGGTGGCTCCATCACTCCAGTCTCCGCTCATTCTTCATGTGGCCTCTCCCTTCTCTGTGTCTCTCTTCTGTGCGTCTCTCCTAGGGATACGTGTCATTGGATTTAGGGCCTGTCCAGATTGTCCTCATCTCAAGATCCTTAACTCAGTTACATCTGCAAAGCCCTTTGTCCACGTAAGGTCACATTCACTGGGTCTGGGGGTCAGATTGTGGTCATATTTGGAGGGAGAGCATTCAGTCCACTCTAATAACCTTGATAAAAACTGAAGATCTGTTACTCAGATTCCCTGCACAGCATCCCTGCCAGGTGGCCCTTCCTCCTGCTTGATTACCTCTGGAGACGGGAGGCTTACTGTGGTGCATTAGCAGACTGCTTGGTCAGAAGCCTGTCTTTACGGTGAGCTAAACCTGCTCCCCAGAGGCCTCAGCCTATCAGCTCTAGGGCCTACCAACTCCACTGTGGCCTCCTCCATATCCCCCACCTGACACGTCCTCCCCTGGGCTCCAGAGTTCCCACCCTCTACATGCCCTGTTGCCCCCCACCAATTTCCAACACTGGCACTGCTCTTCAAAGCCTGGGGGTCAGCATGGAGCTCTGTCCACATCCACTCCCTCATCAGATTCGACCCTCTCTTCCTCCCTTCACCCCACAGGCACCTAGAGCTCAAGCCGAACTCAGATCCCACTCCTTCTTAGCCCCCCACCACGGTCCAGAGCACCATGCCCAACAGAACCACCAGCGGTGCTGGAATGGTCTGTGTCTGACAAGCCACGTGACTATTTACCATTTGAAAAGCAATCAGTGTGACGGAAGAACCAGATTTTTAAACTGTACTTTGCTCTAATTCATTTAAATTTGAGCTGAAGGAGCCACATGTTGCTGGAGGCTCCCTCAGGGGACAGTGCGGGTCTGGGAGGGCTCCACGACCTCACCTGGGAGCATCCCTCCCCACCAGCCCGCACATCCACCACACTCGCTGTTCCACACCCCCCAACCTCCTCATCGCGGGGCCTGTCCTCCCCACCCCGAGCAGGGAATCCGCCTCCCAGGTGGCACCTAGCCAGGCTGTTCCCCTCTGTTCTCAGCTCTCAGCTAAATGTCACCTCAGAGACACCATTGCTGGACCGCCTCTGCAGGCAAGCTCTATTCCCACACACTCACAGCAAGTGAGAAATTTCTAGCTGAAGTCTGATGTTGGCCTGTCCATCAGCTGTCTCCTCCCATGGAATATTTGTGTTCTAAGGCTTGGAGCAGGACTTGGTGGCACCTGCTGAAAGCTGCCTCTCCGGCACTCAGCAAGGATCCAATACGGGGTCGTTGGATAATGAATGGACCAGTGAATGAATGAGTGTTTGAAAGACCTCAGGAGATCCCCATGGACAGGTGAAGTCTGCACACAGGAAAAGCAAGTCGTAACTGACACCGTGAGGCTCTGAGGAGGGGAGGCTGGGATGTCCAGGCGGAAGGCCTTCTCGGCAGGGAGGTGGGGAGGGCAGTGTCTCGCCCTGCACCAGCACCAAGAGGCGGGCAGGGTGCAAACAGAGGGTGGATGAAGGTGGGCTTGTGTCCCCGGCAGAGGGGTCACCCACCAGGGGCACGGGGCAAGGCCAAGGAGAGGGGCCTGGAGTTAGGCAACACGGAGAAATTGGGAACCGGTCCTTCTGAGACAGGAAGAACAAAAGATGGAGATATGCAGGCAGGGTGGGGCTTGGGCTTGGGGTGGGGCTTGGGCTTGGGGGTGGGGCTTGCGCTTGGGGGTGGGGCTTGGGCTTGGGGCACGGTTTGGGTTTGGAGCAGGGTTTTGACAGTTTGACTCAGTGGTAGAAGGGGCTCTCAGCTCATCCAGACCCCCCACACACATCCCTGATCCCAACACCCACACACCCTCAAGGTGTGAACCAGCCATGTCAAGAAAAATTACACACCCGGAAAAATTAGAAGAACAATGACATTGGAAATTGACTATATACCCACTTCTAGAGAGTAAGGGAGTTTTTCAGGTTAGAAGTAATAGAAGACACAGCAAAGGAAAAATTGATTATTTGGGATTCATAAAACTGAACAACGATATTATGTCAGAAATAAACTCTAACTGAAATGAAAACCAGTATTCCATTCCAAGCAACAAAAAATGCATACTGAAAACTTTAGATAAATGTAGGTGCAGACCAATATTTCCCTTATGTTTATCCATCTGAGACAACACTCTCTCAAATAGAGAGGAGAAGTAACATCTTTTGACACAAAGATGTTAATTGTGGCATTTTATATCATATGAAAATATTGGAAATAATATGAATGGTCAGCCACAGAGGGAAAGTTGTGCAGTAAGTAGGATGAATTCTCACAATCAAGTGGGAATCAATAAAAATTATTCTCAGGAAGACGCTTTAACGACATGGTGGGAAGTACGGGGTGTGGACAGAAGTCATGCCATAGACAGAAGCCTCTGGGTGGAGTGAAGAGCAGAAAGGAAGCTGACTAGGATTACAGTGGGGTTTACACGCACCTGATGCAGACGACACCACCCTTATGGCAGAAAGGGAAGACGAACTAAAAAGCCTCTTGATGAAAGTGAAAGAGGAGAGTGAAAAAGTTGGCTTAAAACTCAACATTCAGAAAACAAAGATCATGGCATCTGGTCCCATCACTTCATGGGAAATAGATGGGGAAACAGTGGAAACAGTGTCAGACTATTTTTGGGGGCTCCAGAATCACTGCAGATGGTGATTGCAGCCATGAAATTAAAAGACGCTTACTCCTTGGAAGGAAAGTTATGACCAACCTAGATAGCATGTTCAAAAGCAGAGACATTACTTTGCCAACAAAGGCTCATCTAGTCAAGGCTATGGTTTTTCCTGTGGTCACATATGGATGTGAGAGTTGGACTGTGAAGAAAGCTGAGCGCCGAAGAATTGATGCTTTTGACCTGTGGTTTTGAAGAAGACTCTTGAGAGTCCCTTGGACTGCAAGGAGATCCAACCAGTCCATTCTAAAGGAGATCAGTCCTGGATGTTCTTTGGAAGGAATGATGCTGAAGCTGAAACTCCAATACTTTGGCCACCTCATGTGAAGAATTGTCTCATTGGAAAAGACCCTGATGCTGGGAGGGATTGGGGGCAGGAGGAGAAGGGGATGACAGAGGATGAGATGGCTGGATGACATCACTGACTCGATGGACATGAGTTTGGGTGATCTCTGGGAGTTGGTGATGGACAGGGAGGCCTGGAATGCTGCAGTCCGTGGGGTCACGAAGAGTCAGACACGACTGAGCGACTGAACTGAACTGAACTGAACTGAGCAACTCTGGGCACTCTCTCCCCGTTTTTTATTTTCAAACACTTCTTAATCACTATATACTCTGCTGCTGCTGCTGCTGCTGCTGCTAAGTCACTTCAGTCGTGTCCAACTCTGTGTGACCCCATAGATGGCAGCCTACCAGGCTCCCCGTCCCTGGGATTCTCCAGGCAAGAACACTGGAGTGGGTTGTCATTTTCTTCTCCAATGCATGAAAGTGAAAAGTGAAAGTGAAGTCGCTCAGTCGTTTCTGACTCTTCGTGACCCCATGGACTGCAGCCTACCAGGCTCCTCCATCCATGGGATTTTCCAGGCAAGAGTACTGGAGTGGGGTGTCATTGCCTTCTCCGACTGTATACTCGAGTGTACTAAAAACAATTACCTGTATTTTTAAGGGAAGGAGAACCCAGGTTGAACAGTCTCTGCCGGCTCACTTTGACGGCACTACTTGGGGTCATAAAAAATCGTGCAGAACTGAACAGAGCAAGCAGACGTGCACATGGTTGGCTCTTCTGTCTCGTTGGACCTGGAACATGTCCTAAGTCCTCTCAGAGCCCAGAGGGATGCCCCCCCAGACCCCAACCCCGCTGCCAAAAAGGAAAACCTGGGGGAAAAGGAGATGCGAGTCCCCAAGAGGAGATGGGTGGAGTCCAGTGCTGAGTGTGTTCCCTTGGTCTGTTGCTTCTCCCCGCTGCACGGTCAGCTTCAGGAGGGCTCTCAGTGGAGACCCCAGCACCCAGAGCAGGCCTGGCCCAGACAGGCTCTCAGAAAACACGTCCGAGCACGTGGTCACGGTGCGGCAGGGCCACGTCCGCTGGCCTCCAGGAAAGGGACCTCACCTTCTCACCTCTCTCCAGGGGTGTCCCTGGTGGCTCAGTGGTAAAGAACCTGCCTGCAGTGCAGGAGACCCAGGTTCGATTCCTGGGTCGGGAACATCCCCTGGAGAAGGGCATGGCAACCTACTCCAGTATTCTTGCCTGGGAAATCCCAGGCAGTCCATGGGGTCACAGAGAGTCGGACACGACTGAGTGGGGGTGTCACTAAGGCGTCAGATTCAGCACACAGAAGCCCAAAACGCCTGCTGAAGTCTGAATTTCAGATGCACAGTGAGTTAGTGTTTAAGTATGCCCCATGTAATATTTGGGACGTAGTTTTAAAAGTATTCGTTGAGTTTCTAAAACTGAAAGATGCCTTTTGGCATCTTATCTGGAGACCCTACCCCCACCCTGCAGGCCAGGCTCTGCAGTCCAGTCCCACGAGGCCCAAAGCCTTGGAGAGCCAGGCCTCGAGCGGGGTTCTAATGCCCCAGCTGCCCAGGTGCAGGGGCCTCATGGCAGAGGAGGCCTTGGATACAGGCGCGGAGGGGCGGGCGTCCTGGGGAAAGCCTGCCCACAACTCTGGGGCCCCTGGGGAAGGCAGGGTGGGCGGGGGCAGGTCTGCTCCTGCTTCAGACCGGAGGGTCCCCCGATCTTCTCGGAGATGGGGGCCTGGTTGCATCCGGGATGACCCCTGGAGTCAGGGCAGGGGGCAGGAGCCCCGGTGTCCTCTGAGGTCACTCAGGGGTATCTCATCTGCCCATTGCTGGGCAAGGCCAAGAGTGTGGGCCCAGGACAAGGCAGGGGCAGGGTGGGGCCATGGGCAGCAGCTCTGCCTTGGGGCTTGAGGACCAACAAGCACCCCACAGGCGAGTCCCCACCATCCCCTGCCTAGGGAGCCAGCGTGCCCTGGGACTGCAGGGCACTGACCAGGAAGCCCAGCCAGGGAGGCACTGGCTCACATCTCCAGGAGGCGCCAGGCGCTGAGGGAGACAAGGGCCCCTCCCTGCCAGCGGGGGGACGCGGGCTCCTTTCTGAGCTGATAAGCAGCTGGTGCAGCCGCTCTGAAGATCTCACAGTGTTCCCCGCAAAGGCCAGTGGGCCGATGGGCACACTTCATCTCCCCATGCAAATTGATTTTCCTTTTCCCATCTTACTCTTTTCCTTTCAACAATTAGCAGTTGAAGAGGCTGGTTTTAAATCAGGGAAATGAGACTTTGAGACTCAAAAGCTGACAAAGAGGCCAGTGCCGCCTCCCGGAGTCCGAGCCCTGCACTCTCTCTGCAGGGTACCCCCGCCGCATGGTGGGCACACAGCAGGGCACACAGCCCTCCCCAGTGGGGCTGGGGTCCCAGGCCAGGGAGCGAGGTGGAGGGGCCTGAGAGGAGGGGGCGAGGATCAAACAGACGTTTCCCCAGGAAATGGGTCAACAGAGATGTACCGTCTTGTCTCTGCAGGGATGAGGGGGAGGGGGCCAGAGAGACACACACCCAGAGTGGAAGACAGACAGACAGATCTGACAGAGGCTGAGCCCCGGGGCAGGGGAGGACACAGAGGAGCTGCTGACTTAAGCCGCTGTGTTCCGCATGGTTTGCTCAGCAGCAGCACACATCAGTAGGGTAGGGGACCCGAGAGGCCCTGGAGGGACGAGCAGGACCGGCACATCCACAGTCGACAGAACACACGCGTCTGAGGCGGGAATAACATGCCCGCGAAACACCAAAGCAGCGGTCCTGAGGCAGACAGACAGGTGGAGGCGGGGTGGAGACCCTGAGGACGGACCGCCAGCCCGTGAGTCCAGGCTGTCTCAGAGGCGCAAAACTGTCCAGCAGGAATGGACCCTCCAGCCCGATGCTCCTCATGCCTGGAACAGAGCCTGGATCCGGGGGCCACTTGGTCTGGCCACCGCACCAACCGAGCAGAGTGAGGGTCAGAGTGAGGGCTGAAGCCCTGCGCATGCCATTCTCAGCCCTGCCTTCCTGCTGAGGTGGAAAGAACCATGAACCTGGCACCCCCTCCCCAGAAAGTCTGCTACAAGCCAGGAAGGGCGCATTCTGATGCACCCTCCTAGCTGGGGACCCGGCCTCCTGCCCGCACCCTCCACGTAGGCACGTCCACCCAGTGGCCCCAGAGACAGCCTCACCCCTCCTCTAGTAGCCCGCCCGCTCGCATTCCTTGCCCAGTCCTCACCCACCTGTCCACACCCACCTGCCCTGCGAGACCAGCTGGAAGGCCGGTCTCTTCTGGACCCCTTCTCCCCAGCCCCACGCCCCTGAGGACTAGAGAGGAAATAGGTTTCCCAGCCCACCTCCTGATGCCCAGCTCTCCCTGCCCCTCTGCCTGTGCCCAGCTCAGAGATTCTCATGCATACAAACCTGCTCCTCCGCCCCTACCCTGCTCAGACCCAGAGTAGCGCAGGTTGGGGTGGGGCTGGGAGGTGGGTGCCCCTGGCTCCTTCTGCTCATCCCTCCCCAGCCTCCTGGAAGGGGCCAGGCTCGCTGCACAGGGGTAACCGTCTTGCACCCTGGTCCTCCAATCCAGCTCTGGGAGGCCCGGCCCGTTCCCGTATCTGCAGCCGTGCAAATCGGTGAGTAGATGCGCCTTGGGGGACGGGCCAGCTAGACCTGGGATTAATTCTCTGCTTTCACACTCCAGGAAGGTGACGCCCTTGAGTCGATGTCACAATTTTCTCTCTTCCCTAATTAAACAGACAGCGTGGCCAGCGAGTGTGTGGGGCAGGGAGAAAATGAAGAGTTAAGGCATTGCCTGCAGAGGTCCAGCTGCGCCAGGCTTTTCATTTAGTGTCTAAAAGCTTCCTCGCATGTCTGCTACCCAGAGATAGGGGCAGCAAAGTAAACGGCAATTTCGCCCTTGCCCGCCTCTGCCTGCCTCCCCCGTGTGCGTGGGAGGGAGCCACGGAGGGAGGTCCAGGATAGGAGCCAGGGTGCTCCTCAATGGCCTGAGAGGCCTGGAGGCTGGAGACTTCGAGAGAAAGGCTTTTGGTAACCATGACTGATCTTCAATTCCTCAGGGCCTAACCTTTCCCCTCCTGCAAGCGCAAACTGGAGGACACGAGGAGGCTGGGGGCCTGGGGAAGGGCCACCCCCACCCCGGCCTGGGGACTGCTGGGCTCTTCCCACTCAGCAGCCTGGGCCTAGATGCCCCTGCAGGACTGGAGTTCTGTTTGGAGAACCCCACGGAGAGGGCTTGTGCAGCTGTTACTGTTTCACAGCCGGAGGAGCTGAGGTCAGACCACAGACCCTTGTTCCCTCTGAAGGCTTGGGTTTGAGCAGGGTCTTCAGATCCCAGGGCCAGACTGGAAATGCTGGGTACCACACGGACCCCACAGCTCCTGCTTGGAAAGCTGGGAAGTACTCACAGGAAGGGGCTGAATGGGGAGGGGTGGACCCAGGGCATCCTGTGTCCTACGGAATCTTGGGACAGGAAGCCAGCAGGTAGAACTCAGACAGAGGTTTCTGTCTCCATAAAGCCCAGGCCCCTGTGTGCAGGTCTTGAGAATGACCTTGGAGATGAAGGGGTCTGGCAGGGCAAGTCTCCCTCCAGTGAGGTCATGAGCATTTCCCATGCCAGCGGGGCACTCCCAAGATGTGGCTCCATCCACCCTGGGCTTTCCGGGCAGGTTACTCTTCCCCTGTGTCACCGTCCTCCCATTTGTATTGATTGGGACTGTGGACGGGGCCTGGGCCGAGCACGAGTGTGTAATTCCACAGATAGACTTGCGTTCCGAGCCAGCTGTGGGGATCCGCCGAAACCCCTTCGTCCATGTCCCACGTGCCCTGCAGCAGCTAAGGGTCCATGAGCCTCCTGCGAGGAGGAGCGGGGCCTCCTGCAAGGAGAAGTGGGACCCTCTGACACCACACCCGACCACTGCTGCGTGGGGACGGCTCCTGAAGGGGCCTGAGGCCGGAACACCCTGGGGCTGTTTGTCCAGCAGTCTTGACCCCACGAGAAGTCCCGCTGCCCCCCACCCCTAGTTCTCACGCAGCAGACACCGTGCCACTCAGGGTCGGGAGGTACCAGGACTCGTGTCAGCTGTGAGGCTGGGACCTTCCCTGTCCTGTCCTGACCCTCACACCCGCAAGCCCTGCCGAGGCTTGTCAACCTCCGGGCCGTTCGTCCACATCTCCAGCGTGAGCGCCACGCAGGTGGGGTATGTGCGGGGTGGGGCTGGTCCACAGAGGCCCTCGGGGCACACAGGCCTGGATCCAGGACACAGGGCATTTGAGGGATGGGTGGTGAGTGACCTGAACTGCCCTGACAGACTCCCCTCAAACCCGGGCTGCCTTCTCGCTGCTGTTGTTTAGTCGCTAAGTCGTGTCCGACTCTTTGTGACCGCATGGACTGTAGCCCACCAGGCTCCTCTGTCCATGGGATTCCCCGGGCAAGGATACTGGAGAGGGCTACCATTTCCTTCTCCCTTAATTCTGGATTTTAGAAATTTTAGAAACTCCCTTGACGTTGATAGCTATTTGGGATGGCAAAGACAGAGACCAGGACAAGGACGGTAAGAACCTCCGGAAGAGAAGCAGAAGGGGAGTGGGGTGGAGATGCACCCTCCGATGCGGCAGGATGGGGTCACCCGGGGCAGGGAGGAGCCGGGCTCTGCTGGCGGGGCTGAGATGGGCTCCCCTGACCATGGGGTGGGGGTGGTGGGGTGGGGGTGGTCCTTCCGGATGCACAGCTGCTGGGGTGGCTGAGGAGGCAAGAACAGAGGAGGAGCCTTTGCCAGCCTGAGACGCCGTGCTGCAGGGGGCTCGGTCTGCGCCCCTCATTTGGCCTCACACAGCCGCCGCCAGGCGTTCTTATCCTACTCGGTGAAGGAGGCAAGAGGCTGGTTTGTCCCAGGTCATCCCAGTGAGTGGCGATGCTGGGACTCCAGCCCAGGCCCCACGGCTTTCTCCTCCACAAGGCAGGATGGGGGCGCTGGGGGCTGGCCTGGATCTCTGCAAGCCCGGCCTCCCTGCCCAGCCTGCCTCCCCACCCCTCTCGGAGAAGCCAGCAAGCCAGGAGGCGCGGGGAGTACCCTGGGTCCGGCCATCCTGCTGCAGGCTGTGTGCTGGTCGCAGTGGCCGCGGCCGGGTAACCACGGTAACCCTGACCTGTGCCCCGGCACTCCCCAGGGGCCAGCGTGGAGCAGGGTGACAGCAGAGCCTGGCGTGCCATCCAAATGCCACACGCTTATTAATCTCACAGCGCAAGGCGCTCTGAAGTCATTACCCCCCTCCCTCCAGGTCCTTTGTCCGGGACATAATTGCCAGGCCCACCTCTCTACTTCTGTAATTAATTGCTTCGGGGAAGGCGGCTCAGCAGCTTAACTCCTTCCCTTCCGAGTCTTATCGCAAAATCAGGAGGCCCTCATGGGCCAGCTCTGCGGCACCCAGGCCTGGGGTCAGGACACGGGGCTCAAGGCCCCGCCCCGTCACTAGCTGTGAACCTCAGTTTCCCTGGTTCTCGGATACACACAAAGCCCCCGCCCTGGCTCCTGGCTAATTCATCTGCTCTGTTTAATTCAACTCCAAAGCTCTTGACAAGGATTAGACACACTCAAGCGTATCTATCACGCTAGTCAGCTTGTAGTGAGGCCTGTATTCATGGAGATGAATATATCGGAGAAGAAGCGCAAAGGGGGATGAGGGGGAGGTGTGATAAAAAACAAGTCTTGTTTCCCTGAGTTGCTGCCTCGGCATCATTAGGACCCTGGTCACAGCAGCGTCGGCGCTAAGATGAGGATCTGAGCTCACAAGGTTCCCCAAGATGCCCCCTGCTTCTCCAGGGGCCCCTTTTAAAGTTGCCACTTGGAATAAGCCTGTGAGAAGTTAGTGGCCTCCACCCCAGCCACTGATGTGAGTGACGGGGGCTTGCCACCCAGCTGGCTCCTGACCTAGGTGCAGGAGCCCCCCCACCCTCGTAGGTCCCCGCCCCTTCTAGGTCTGTACTAAACCCTGTGTCTGCTTCCTTCGTGGGTGTGTTGAAGCTACACCTTCCATCAAAACAGCCCCGGGGGCTTCACTCCCCTCAAGTGAGGGCTGGGACATGGAGGGCGACCCCTCAATCATAGGGTCAGAATCCACATGTTCTTAATTCAAAGCACCAGCTCCGCTTCTCAGCTCCGGGGAGGGCGGGGGAGTCCCAGGGGGCAGGTCTGGCCAGGGCCTCCCAGGACAGGGCCCTGTGTGAGAGGGGGGGCAGGGGGCAGGCACTCAGGGGGGCTGCAGGGAAGAAGTATAACACAGCTGCTAAAGACGACGCCCAGCACGGGTTCAGGGCTTCCGCTCTGCACGGCACGCTCTGACGTGCTTGTGCTCGGTCGCTCAGTCCTGCTCCAGCCTCCCGCTCCGCACGGTACAGCCAGGGGACCCGAGAGCCTGATGGGGAGTCAGCCGTCCTGGAGGGACCGCGTGGCCCGGGGGACTCCCTCCAGCATCCTACCGGCCGGCCCCCTTCATGCACACTGGCGTGGCGGATCCCGTCCTGGGCAGCCTGATGGCCTGCCTGACCTCCCAGGCCTCGGAGTGGGGTGGGATGGGGGCTGGACGGGCTCGAGGCCAGGCAGAAGGCCCGCCTGCCCCGGAGGGATGGGGTGTGGGGTGGATGATAAGGGTGGGGAGCGAGAAGGGGCAGAAGGAGACAGGTGTTCTCAGTGCCTCCTCGCATGACCTTGAATGGGACACAGCCCGCCTCTGACCCTCAGCCTCCCGATCTGGGAAATGGGTGGAAGAGAGACAAGGAAAAAGTCACCACCCCTCTACAGGCACGAAGGCTGTGCAGCTCGGGGCCCACACTCCCGGGTCTGCGTGTGAGGCCCTGGGTGGAGTGTGGAAGCTCTGCCTCCACTGGCTGTAAGATGAGACGCTGACACACTTGCTCCGAGGGCTGCTGAGAGCTGAAGCACCGTGCATGCCCTGTGCGAGCCGCTGCAGTCCAAGGATGCTGGGTGGTGGGCTCGCCGTGGCGATGGGAGGCGGTCACAGGTCAGGTCGCGGGGCTGACCAGAGGAGGCGCAGGATGAATTTCCCAGGTTGGCCTTGAGCCAACCCCGCCCCCGGCAGCCGGAGCAAAGAGGAGGCCTTGAAGAGTGACTTGCTGCTGCCACACTTTGCCCCGAGCACAGATCCTAAGAAGCAATCAGTCTTACATCTATCATAAGTTAATAATAAATGAATTTCCTTGATCGTTTTGCTGACACTGAGATCTAACATGTGGTGTCCACGGCAGTAATATATTGCAACAACAGATAACACCCTGAGTGACGGCTCAGCAGAAAAGACACCCAGGGGAGTCAGCGTGTCCGCTGGGCTCCTTGGCTGCCCAGGAGAGTCCAGCTCTGCGCTGCTGGCTGATCGGTGGCACTGGTTCCAGGAGGACACCTGGAACTTGGGGGTGGGAGAGAGATGGGCGGGCCGTCCAGACCCCTGGGGTCCCATCCAACTCTGCATTTGCTGGCCAGGATCCCAAGCACACCCACCCCTCGGGGAGCCCGAGCTGCCCTTTCTGTAACACACAGGGGTTAAGGCAACTGACGGTGAGCAAAGGCTGAAGCCGGAGTGTGCAGCCGTGAAGACATGACCGAGGTCATCGGAACCTGAGGAGCACCAGTCAGATGGCCACGTGCACCCAGGAAGGGTAGTGTTGGGAGGAAGGCGGCCGTGGTGTGGCACGCAGGACTCCTGCACTGCCACAGCGCCTCCGTGGGGCTGGGCACCCAATCCGGCCCCAGGGGCGAGAATCCCGCAGGAGTCCGAGAGGCTGGAGGCCTGGAGGAGGCCCTTCAACGACCGCCAGTCTGTGTGACCTGGACCCCAGGGCCACGCTACATGGGCAGCAACTAGCAGCCCTCAGAGCACCAACAGTGAGCTTGACCGTCCCCAGAGCTCCAGGCCCCACCCCCAGGTCCCCACAGCACCCTCTCTCTCCAGGAAATGCCCTCCATCCCCTGCTTGCATCAGTTTCCACTCCAGGCCCCAGGCAATCGTTGCCTCCTCCAGGAAGCGCCCAGGTTCCGTCTGGAGGTCTGGCCTCCAGGGACGCCTGGCGCTGGCCCATCACATAGAGGTGGCCCTGGAGGGGCCTGTGCCACCCTCCCAGTTCCCATCCCCCTCCACCCGCTGCCAGAGACAGCCACCGGCAGGAAGTGGGTGAGTATCATTCGCCAGCATTAGACAGCATTGTCTATTTTTACTGCATCTTTATGCCCCATAAACAATATATAATGCTCCTTGTGGGTTTAAAGCTTTACATAAACAGTCTGTTGAGCTGTGTGCCACTCTGCAACAACCACTCTGTGCTTTCTGAGAGTTATCGGCATCCATGAGGGAGCTTCTAGTTCAAATGGTTAGTGGCCCTGCAGCAGGCCCTTTACTGACCTCATACAGAAGACATACTGTCCCCCGTGGATGGGCTGTGAGGCTGTTTGTGGCATCCCTGCAGGATGCTGCCATGAGCATTCCTGTAAACCTCTCTGTGTGTATCTTGAGGAATTTTCTAGAAGCAGCAGTGCTAGGTGCAGGCCATAAACACCTTCATCTTCACCCTATACTTGCTCTCCAGAGTGGGGTGCAAGAGTCCTTTCATGGGCAGTGGGTCAGAAACCCTCTGTCCTGTATCCTCGAATCACTTGCTGCCACACACTAGCCTTTGTCGATTTGCTGGGTATGAAATGATGTCTTTGAATTCACTGCCATTTCCGATGAATAACAGTGAGGTTGAACTTCTTTTCATGTATTTATTTGCCATTCTGTTTCCTCTTTTGTGAACAGTCGATTTAAAATTCTCTACCAACTTTTCCACAAAGTTTTTCTTATTGACTTGCAAATATGCTTTATGTTCTAGGTACTAATATTCTGTCTATTATATGCCTGGAAACCACCTCTTTCCACCAGCAAGCAGTGTAGAGAAGTTTCAGTATTCCTTTTGTGTCTGGCTTTTTCCAACAGTATACTCATTGTGAGATTTATCCATACGGTTGCGTGTGTCAATAACTCACTCCTTCTTATTGCTGAGTTGGATTGCATCGGAGAGATGGAATATACAATAACGTGTGAATCCATCCGTTCCTGTGATGATGGACAAATGGGCTATTTCCAGTTTTGGGCTTTTTTAAATAAAACTGCTGTGAATACTCACATGCTGTCTTTCTTGGACACATGCTGACTTTTCCCTTGGGGAGACTGGCTGGATCACATGGTGGGTGTGTGTTTAACTTTTAGGAAACATAGAATTATTGTTATGAGGTGCTTGTAGCCGTTTGCATCCCCACCGGCAGCATGAGTCCAGTTGCTACAGTGCCTTACCAACCCTTGGTATGGTCCGTTTTATCATTGTAACCATTCCAGTGGGTGTGTACATAGATCTCCCTGGGGTTGTAATTTGCAGCTTCCTAAGGACTAATGTTATTAGAGCATCTTTCCCCGTGCTTATTTGCCATACATGTATCTTTGAACTGTCCGTTCAAATATCTTGCCCATTTTTTTTTTTTACTAACTTATTTGTGTTCTTATTACTGAATTTTGAGAGTTCTTCATCTGCTTGTAAAAGCCCTTTGTTAGGTATATGATGTAGCAATTATTTCTTTCAGCCTGTGGATTTCATTTTCATCCCTTTTACAATGTCTTTCAAAGAGCAAATGTTTAAAATCTTGATACAGTTAAGCTTCATTTTTTATGTTTTTGCTCTTATGGCTGAGATAGCTTTGTCTAATGTAAGATTGCAGCCATGAAATTAAAAGACGCTTACTCCTTGGAAGGAAAGTTATGACCAACCTAGATAGCATATTCAAAAGCAGAGACATTACTCTGCCAACAAAGGTCCGTTTAGTCAAGGCTATGGTTTTTCCAGTGGTCATGTATGGATGTGAGAGTTGGACTGTGAAGAAAGCTGAGCGCCGAAGACTTGATGCTTTTGAACTGTGGTGTTGGAGAAGACTCTTGAGAGTCCCTTGGACTGCAAGGAGATCCAACCAATCCATTCTGAAGGAGATCAGTCCTGGGTGTTCTTTGGAAGGAACGATGCTAACGCTGAAACTCCAGTACTTTGGCCACCTCATGCGAAGACCTGACTCATTGGAAAAGACTCTGATGCTGGGAGGGATTGGGGGCAGGAGGAGAAGGGGACGACAGAGGATGAGATGGCTGGATGGCATCACCGACTCAATGGATGTGAGTTTGAGTGAACTCCGGGAGTTGGTGATGGACAGGGAGGCCTGGTGTGCTGCAATTCATGGGGTCGCAAAGAGTCGGACACGACTGAGGGACTGAACTGAACTGAACTGAATGTAAGATTACAAAGATTTTTTTTTCCCTAACTTTTCTTTTAGAAGTCGTATGGTTTGGCTTTGTATTTAGGACTACCCTTAATTTTTAGTTAATTTTTATAAATGATACAAGGCATACATTGAGTTTCTTTTTTCTTTTTGGCAAATGGTGTTCCAGCACCTTTTGGAGAAAGACCATCCTTTCTCCACTAAGTTGCTTTTGTACCTTTGTTTCAAAATCATTAACCCATATGTGTATGGGTCTGTTTTTGGACAGTCTACTCTGTTCCAGTAATATATTTGTCTAATTTTGTGTCTGTACCATGCTGTCTTAATTCCTATAGCTTTTTAAAGCCTTGAAATCATAAATGCTAATAATCCAATACTCTTTTGTAAGTAGTTTTGCTTACTCTTGGATCGTTATAGTCCCATAAAGATTTTAGAATATGGTGATCAATTTCTTTTTTTATAAAATTGCTTGGGTTTTGACTGAGACTTCACTGAATCTGCAGATGGATTCCAGGATAATTAATCCATTAACAATATTGCATCTTCAGTCACATACACAGAGCGTCTCTCTCTATTTATTTAGATCCTGTCCTTCTTTCAGCAGTGTTTTATAGTTTTTCAACATAAAGTTGGCCCTTGAACAACACAGGTTTGAACTATGAGGGTTCACTGGTATGCAGATGTTTTTCAATAACTCAGTGCTACACAATCTGCTGTTGGCTGAATCCACAGGTAGGGAATCATGGATGCAGAGGACCAACTGTAAGGTTCTTTGCAGATGTTCAACTGGGGAGGGGTCAGCATGTCGTTCAAGGGCCAGCTGTGCAGGTCTTTCAAGTTTTCTTTACCAGAGTTGTTCCTAAGTATTTCATAGTTTTGATGCCATGATAAACAATATCTTTAAATTCAATTTCCACTTGTTTCTTGCTGTTTAAACAGAAGTTCATTGTTGTGTATTGATCTTGTATTCAGCAACATTGCTAAACTCAGTTATTAGTACTAGTAAGTTTTTCTTTATGTAGATATCATTAGATCTGCTACCAAGAATTCATGAGTAAAGATAATTTTACTTCTTTCCAGTCTTCATGACCCATTTTTTTTTATCATGCTTTATTGAAGTGACTGGAACTTCTGCTGCTGCTGCTGCTGCTAAGTCGCTTCAGTCGTGTCCATAGACGGCAGCCCACCAGGCTCCCTGTCCCTGGGATTCTCCAGGCAAGAACACTGGAGTGGGTTGCCATTTCCTTATCCAATGGATGAAAGTGAAAAGTGAAAGTGAAGCCGCTCAGTCGTGTCCGACTCTTCACGACCCCATGGACTGCAGCCTACCAGGCTCCTCCACCCATAGGATTTTACAGGCAAAATTACTGGAGTGGGGTGCCATTGCCTTCTCTGACTGGAATTTCTACCACATGTTAAATAGAAGTCTTGAAAGCAAATGTCATTATGTTGTTCCTAATCTTAGGAGAAAACATTCAGTCTATCACTGAGAAAGATAATAGTTGTGAGCTGCTCACTGATGATCTATATCAGGTTGAGGAATTTTCCTTCTATACTTGCTGACAGTTGTATCATCACTGGGTGTTGAATTTTGTCAGATGTTGGGATGATCATATGTTTTGCTTTTAGTTTGTTACTATGGTAAATTAAACTAACTGACTTTCAAATGTTAAATCAGTCTTGCATTCCTGGTGGATAATCTCCACATGACCATGAGTTATTATTCTTTTATATATTGTTGGATTTGATTTGATACAGTTACGTTTAAAACTTACATATCCACATACATAAGAGTTATTAGTCTGTAGTTTTGTGGGGGGTTTGCAATATCTTTGTCTGGTTTTGGTATCAGGGTAATGCTGGCCTCACAGAAAGAGTCGGGATTTGTCTTAATTCATTTGGGCTGTGATGAGAAAATACCAGTGACCGAGTGGCCCATACAATTTATTTCTCACGGTTCTGGAGGCTAGTCATCCAAGATCAAGGCACCAACTGATCCAGTGTGTAACGATGGCCCGCTTTTTGGTTCGTAGATGGTGCCTTCTCACTGTGTCATCACATGTCAGAAGGCCATCCTTGTAAGGACGCCCTATGGAGTCTCTGCCATAAGGGCACTAACTGCATTCAGGAGGGCTTCACCCTCATGTCGTAATCATTTCCTAAAGACCTCATCCCCAGGGGCTGTCACCTTGGGCGTTAGGTTTTAATATGTAAATTTGGGCAAATATCCAGCACATAGTAAAAAGTATTCTCTCCACTTTAATTTTCTGGAAGGGTTTGTATAGAACTGATATTATTTCTTTCCTAAGTACTTGGTAGAATTCATCTGTGAAGCCAATGAGGATTCTAGTTCTTTGTAGAGAAGTTCTTAACTCTAAATTCAATTTCTTTGATAAATATAGGGCTATTCTGGCTCTCTGTTTCTTCTTGGATAAATGTATGTCTTTCATTCCCAAATTTCAAATTGGAATTTGCCTGTTTTGTCAACGTCATCAAACTTATTGGTAAAAGTTGGTTCATGATATTACTTCATTACTGCTTCAATATGCATGGGGTCTTTGGTGAAGTCACCTTTTAAAATCCTGACATAATAATTTGTGCCTTCTCTCATTTTTTTCCTTAATTATTCTGGTTAGAAGTTTATGAAAGTTATTCATCTTCACTAAGAACTAGCTGTTGGTTCACTGATTTTCTCTTATTTTTATGTTTCTTTGATTTTCAGTCTGATGCTTCTCACTTCATTTCTTCTGCTTATTTTGGTTTAATTTACTTTTCTCTTTCTTGTCTCTTAAGGTGAAAGTTAAAGACATTGAGTTCAGGCATTTCTTATTTTCTAATGTAGTCAAGTATTGCTATAAATTTCCTCCTGAGTACTAGTGTAAAGGCATCCCCCAGAATTCTTATACGGTGAATTTTCATGTTAATTTGCTTCAAAATACTTTCTCATTTCCCTTTTCCCATTGACCCACGCATACCTTATATATGTCTTATTTAATGTTTTAACATTTCAGATACATTTCTACTATTTATTTTCAGTTTAATTCCATTGTGATGAGTACATATTTTATATGACTTGAGTCCTTTGAAATGTATTGTGAATTGTTTTATGGCCTAGAATGTGGTCCGTCTATCTTGATAAATGCTTCATATGTCCTTGAAGATAACTGTGGATCCTGCTGTTGGTGATGAAGGTTTCTACAAACGTTAGTCACATCGGGTTGGTTGATAGGTTAAACGTTCTGTGCACTTAGCGTTTTGCTGTGAGATTGTTCTATCACTCATTGAGAGAGGCACGTTAAAATTTCCAGCTATAATTGCGACGTTTTCTACTTCTCATTTCAACTCTCACCAGATTTTTCTTTGTGCATTTTAAAGCTCAGTTACCAGGTGCCTAAACACGTAGGGTCGTGTCTTCTTGATGACCTGATCATAACATGACTTCACTTGTTCCTGGTAATATTGTTTTCTGAAATCTCGTTTACCTTATATGAAGAAAGCCACTTCCAATCTGTAAATTAACAGAGCAATTCTGCACAAAACTGATCAGGGAGGACAGAGGCCTCCCGGGCGCCCTCTCTCTGCATTTCCTCAGGTGATAACCACTTGCGTTAGTGCAGTACCTTTGCTGCACTTCACATATAAAATCAATGCACTAAATAGCAAACACTGACACACTAAGGATCATTAACATTAGCCCAGCATTTACGTTAGGATTCACCGCTGGCCTCTTCCCAGCCCTCCACACCCCCATACAAAACCATGACAGAAGTGGGGCGTCTGCCCCTCACAGTCCCTCACAAACTCCAGAGCTGGGCTCCACTGAAAACCCCTCTGCCTCCTCCCACCTGCCCAGGTGGCCTCACTGGCCTTGTCTGTCTGTCTGCTGCTGCTTTTGCAGGTGGGGAGGAGTGAGGGGGGGCAGGGGCAGCCCTGGCTCCAAGCCCAGGGGCAGGCCCTGACCTGAGTCCCACCAAGACTTCAGTGCCTTTCACCTGTGGGAACCAAGCACCCAGTCCCCGCTGCCTGGTTCTGAACAGAGCCCAGTACACCTGCAGCTTCACTTCTGTTCGTTGCTTTGCACTTTTTTCCTATAAGAAATGTAACTTATGTCTCTGGCCGCCAGCTAGAAACCAGCATGCGTGGCCCATGGGGACGGTCCCTGCCCGTCTCTGGCCCCGCCGTAGTTCCTCCCAAGACCTCTCGCCAGCTGAACCCACCCCACCGTCACACCTTGTGGGTGCCTGTGCTCCCGTCACAACCCCAGCCGCACTCCAGCTCTTATGGCTCAGGTGGGCATCACCTCCTCCAGGAAGCCCCTGCGGGTATCTGTCGTCCGCAGGGCCTCTGTTCACTGTTCACACTCAGGTCACGGCTGCTCTTCCTCTGTCTCCCTTGGCTGGCAGGCAGGGGTGCCTTCTTCACGGCCGCGTGTCTGGCCCCAGCACGGCCTCAGCACAGAGCAGACACTTTGTAAGTGACATGGAAAACTTCATGACAGCCCTCAGCAGGTGCTGTTGGGACAAGACCCTGCTTGACTTGCAGTGGCCCCCAGCACAGCGCATCACAGGCACCCCTCAATGCAAGGTCCCCTCGTGTCTCCCGTCTGTGTTTGCCCGTTCCCCTGGGAGGGATCATTCAAACAGCAGCCTCCACCATCCTGCCTGGACACCCAGGGAGCATGGGGGCAGAATCCTGGGCAGTCCAGCTTCAGCTCACCAGAGCGGAGGAGAGCTCGCCCCAGGAGCAGAAGGGAGACACAGGTCCTGAACAAGGGACAGGCTGGCTCAGGGCGAGGCTACGCCAGAGGCCAGGATGTCCAGTGAGCCTAGCACAGCCATGGCCCCTCTCCGCTGGATGCGGCCAGACACACCCCTGGATGGGCACTCTGTGCACTGGGGCCTCTGTCTCCAGCCAGGAGCAGAGTGAGTGCCCCTGTCCTCCAGACCCTCACGGAGAGAGGTAAGTAAAAAGGAGAGGGTGACGTTCAGAAAGAAATGGGAGCTGGTGGGGGGTCTCATTGGCACAGGCTAGTGGTGGGGCACGAGGGTGTGGGCAAGGCTCCTGAGAAAGAATCTGCTGAGACCCTGCAGGGTGAAGAGCATGGTACAGAGCTCCAGGGACAAGCATCCCAAAGCCCCAGAGGTGCGTGAGCACCGTGGGCCAGGGGACGGGCCGAGGCGGCTGGAGCACAGAGGGAGCTCATGGGCGCAAGGCAGGGTCTGGTGTAGGAGTCCAGGGGGCCCTGCGGAGTGAGGGGGTGCGGCACACCTTGGCCCCCTGGACGGCTCAGATGCCTGCAATGAGGCCATTAAGTCTGAGGTGCCATGTGGGCCTCCAAGGAGCGTCTGGGACTGTGGAAGATTCAGAATGGAGTGAGAGGGAGCGTGCCAAGGACACCAGATCCTGACCTGAACACCCAGCTGCATGTCCTGTTGGGCGGACAGGCCAGGAGGGCAGGGGCAGGGGCTGGGAGGGGAGACAGGTCAGGAACTCTGCACCAACGCTGTCCAGATGGGGAGCAGACTGCAGAGGCAGGGGCAGGCACAGAGGGCTGTGGGGGTGCATTCGGGGCCACACATGGCAAGCGATCAAAGCCACTGGAGGCCTGGGGAGAGCGAGAGGATGGAGTGTAGCCCGAGCCCAGAGACCCTTTTCTGCCTGAGCCTGGGTCGGCTTTGCTGAGAGGCTCACCCCCTCACTTGTCCCCCAGCCCAGACATAGACCCTGCCTGTGGGAGCATCCACGCCTGCCCTAGGCTCTCCTCCCAATTGCCGTGAGCCCTTTAGTCCCTGCAATTGATCCCCAGGCTGGGGTCTAATTGTTGCCCATCGCTGTGATCTCAGAAAAGGCTGCTGCCCGTGGGGGAGCCGAGAGAGGCCGCCGCCTTCCCAAGATAAAATGAAGGAGATTTTCTCTTTCCTCCTTTGAATGGTCTGCAGGCAGGAAACCAGCAATTACGCATCAAAGAGCCTGCTTTCTGGGGCTGGGACTGCGGTGGAGGACTGGCTCAGGAGCACGGTCTCCACGTCATTGTTCTGGGGCCGGGGCGCTGGGGTGGCGGGTCCCGCCCCTGCTCTACATCTGAGACCCTAAGCCCCGGAAGCTGGCTGCGGCTGCAGCTGCCACCCCCTCCTGTGGCGATTCCACCCGCACCAGGAAACAAAGGACGCAGAGGCTGTGCATCTGACTCCTGGCTGGTAGCTGGGATAGGAGGCCCTTAGCGGACAGGAGGGGGCTTGTGAGGACCCTGGGAGGGGTGAGCACAGTGCCCAGGGGTGCTGAGGGCAGCCACGGGGTAAGCGTCTCCCATCTCAGGTGGCAGAGCCCAGAGCTGAAGTGCGTTTCTGAGCAGTCACCGCCACCTGCGAACAGGAGCCCAGGAGGAGCCTGCCCGGCCTGGGAGCCTCCTGGCTGCTTCCTACCCCCAGGAGCCAGCTGGGGCTGCCTCCGCACACCACCAGGGCCACCAGGTCAGGGGCTGAGCTGGGGCCAAGGTCAGCGGAGAGCTGCAGCAGCGCTCCCCGGGCCCACGGCTCTCTCCAGCCTTCAGGGCAGGAGCGTGGGTTTGCAGAAGCTGTTTGCTAGTAGGCCTGCCTCCCCAGCAGACCCCAACCCCAACCCTCACCCTTCTCTCCAGGGCAAGACCCAGTCTCTGGTGCCCCTGCCCGGGGCCTTGTCAGTCCTCGATCCATATAGATCTTAGTCTGCGTGCCTCCCAAGTCCTCTGAACTCCCCTTCTCAGGGAGATGGTGGGGGACGAGGTGCAGGTGAAATGAGCCTGTCCATGGAGGCACAGGGTTAACAAGGGCCATCAGTGACCAGGAGCAGGGCCCTGTCCCACACCAGCTATAGGACCCGTTGGAGCCACTCGCTGGGCCTCAGTTTACTCATCTGTCAGCGACAGCTGTGAAAGCACCCATCCCGTGGGGCGTGGGGGTGCCCAGCACCGCTCCAGCAGGGGATAAATACCCCCAAAATCATGGCCCAATTGTCCAAGAGCTGCCTGAAGGACAGGGCCAGGCGGGGCGGGGAGCTCCTCAGATGGGTCCTCGCAGATGGAAAGGGACCCCTCCTGGCCCCAGCGACATCCCAAGTTCCCTTAGGCCCACAGAGACACCCCTTTCCATTCTGGAGAGCCTCTCCCACATCACTCAGGGGAGGCTGTGAGGTCACTCGCTCATGGACGCTGGCCCTGGGGGTTTGGGGTGAGGACACCCGGCTGCCCACAGGGGCTCAGGATGGGCACGATGCAGCTTCCAGGTGAAGCCTGATGCTGAGCCTGGTGCTCCAGGGCCTGGGACCTGGGCCCTCGGTTTGGAGGCTGGTCCACTTCCCATCCCAGCCTGCACATGGGGCTTGTCCCTGCCACCTGCCCTATCCTGTCCCTCAGGTTCCAGACCGCTGAGACCTCTGCTGCCCGCTAGCTGTGTGCCCGGGGCGGGGACCTGGCTGCTCTGAGCCTCACACCCAGGTGCCCTCCAGCCTTGGTGGAGTCGTCCCGCCCCTTCCACATACGTGGTCACTTTATACAGATGGTCCTCAAGGTCATCCCTGCCCTTGCTGAGCATGTGGCAAACCGCTCCCGCCATCTCCCGGTGGAAGGCTCCACAGAGGGAGAGTGACCGAGTGTGTGAAGGTCTCGTGCAGGGTGGCGGTGGAGTCAGAGTCTGGAACTCCAAGGCCAGGCTCCAGCCACCAGCCGATGCTCTCCAGACTGGTAGGTGGGTCCCGGGACCAGGCCTCCCAGCACCCGGGGTGGAACGACTGAGTCCTGGGCTTGGAGCCCCCGTCAGCTGGTCATTCACCTGTTCATCCTGATACATGCCTGATGCCGTCCTTCAGGAGCCAGGTTCCCCTGAGCCTCCCACCCCACCCTCTGGGGGCTGCTTTCTCAGTATAACGTGGATTTATCAGAGCACCTCCATGGGGTTATTTTGAAATAAAAAGTAGGTGCATCCAGCCCCCGAGAACCCCGGCAGGTGCACCTCTAACTGTCCTCCACCCACACGGGTGGAGATGGAACCTCAGAGAGGTGAAGCAGCTTGCCCAGAATCACACAGCGAGAAGAGCTAGAGTCGGGGGTCTATACCAGTTCTGTGTGAGTCCAGAACCCCAGACTTTTTCACTCGTCCAGTCATCTATCTGCTGAGTCCTGTTTCCACCAGCAGGCCCCACCGAGTGCTCGTGACCATCAGCCTTGCCCAGTACCCAGCAGTGCTCCCCCACCACAGCGTTACCTCTGAACTGGCCTCGAGCTGGACCAGAGAGCTTGGGACCTGCAGCATAGGATGCCAACGTGCTTTACTCTTCACCCAAAAAGACTACCCGGGGGGTCCTGAAGGTGCTGGAGCCTCCGTGCCCTTCCATCTCGGCCCACAAATGATGTTTGCACATCTGAGCACAGAGGCTGCCCACCACGCTGCAGGCACTGCCTGTGGGTCATCAGGACCACACCCGCATGCCCCTACCCCAGCATCCCAGCCCTAGGAAGGGTGACGCCTGGATTAAAATTCCATTAATAATGGCATTCTTCTGGAATATTGCCCATGCTGGGAGAGGCTGGAGTGGGGAACTATAGAGAGCTACTGTCGGCTGGAGGGGCCACAGGGGCGGGCAGGGGCAGCAGAGGGTCCGTGAGGGAATGGCTCCCCCTTGCCAGAGTGAGAAGGAAAGAGCCCGGCGGTGGGCTTGGCTTCTTCGATGGTTCTCCGGAAGCCCACAGGTTTTCTGGGCCCCCGCTGAGGCAGACACGGCACGGGCTTGGGCAGAAGAGAAGGGAAAGGGAGACGGTGACCAGTGGCTGTCTGGGCCCCAGTGACCCATTACACCGCTTCTGCCCTCCACTGCCTCCCATCTACCCCACCTACATGCACCTTCCTCCCCGGTGTTTGGCTGACCTATGAGAACTGGAAGCTGAAGGACAGCCCTGATTCCAGGGGGCTCCCAAGGCGGGTGTGGATTCGTCCCAGGAGCTCCCCATAACCTCCCCATGTGGCCCTTATGCCTGACCAGGGTGGTGAAGCCAGCTGGTCACAGCGCCACAGTAATGACACTGGTGGTGGCCGTGGCACCGGCGGCGTGCATGGCGTGGGGGGATTTGGTTTGGGATGTGGTCATCTACAACCACGGGCCTTGGTGACGGAGCAACTGCTGGGAATGGAGAAACTGGAGACACGGTGACCCAAGTGTTTCCGGGCCCAGGCCCTGCAACGTCCAGTGAACACACAAAAGGGAGGGGAGGGGAGGGGAGGGGGAGGGGAGGGGAGGGGAGGGGGAGGGGAGGAGAGGGGAGGGGAGGGGGAGGGGAGGGGAGGGGAGAGGAGGGGAGGGGAGGGGAAGGGGAGGGGGAGGGGAGGGGAGAATTACCCTGTGATCTGAAATCCTGTTTCTCCAAGAGGATCCTCTACCGGATCTGGGGCCGCACTAGGTCACCATCCACAGAACCACA
Source organism: Bos indicus x Bos taurus (assembly GCF_003369695.1). Classification (NCBI taxonomy): domain Eukaryota; kingdom Metazoa; phylum Chordata; class Mammalia; order Artiodactyla; family Bovidae; genus Bos; species Bos indicus x Bos taurus. The sequence continues at coordinate 2,274,120 of NC_040089.1, forward strand.
GGGCCTAGGGGAGCTCATCACTGATTTATCCCTTGGCATCTCCCGGATCTGAAGATAAACACTTTTAAAAATAGGGATGAGTCAAGAATTTTCTTTCCCCTCAAGCGAAGTCTCCTGGACAGATGGCGAGATCTCTGTGATGGATTAGATGCTCTGGCAGCTCCTCCCCAGCTCCTCACAGCCCAGCGAGATTCATCTTCTCCCGGCATTATTTCTTTCTTCTAAAGGTTATTTTTAGTGTTCTTGGAAAGATCTGATTGCAGACATGAGCACTGCACGGGCCCCAATCTGCTAGGCTGCTCTGTGTCTAGACCTAGACCTGTGAGGGGCGACGGGAGCACCGGCCACGCACGGCTTCTCACGGTCAAATCTAAGAAGGAAGGAATGAGACCGAAATTTCCTTCTCCCGTCACGCCCTCCACGGGCCAGGCGCACAGCCGCCTCACAGGGCCAGCAGCTACCCTGTCAGATGACCCAGAAAGAGAGCATTCCTCACCTCAGAAGTTTCCATCAGGGAGGTGTCATGGACACAGGACACAGGACCCCAGGCCTCCTGCAGGCTGCGGGTGCGTCCCGGCCGGCTTGTCCACAGCCTCAGGGCTTTCCAGGGTGCGGAGAGAAGAGCAGAGTCTGGCCTGCCTACCGTGGGCGCTTCCCCCGGTCTCTGCAAACCTCCCCAAGCCTGTGCCTCTGCGGCCACGGCCCTTCCTTTCCAGCAGGACACCCTACGAGAAACCAGCGTTCACCGTGGTATTAAGGGCAGGAGGGGCGAAACACATCAGCCAAACATGATTAATGCATTTGCCCTTTTAATGAGGGCTCTGGTGAGTGAACTCCAGGAGTTGGTGATGGACAGGGAGGCCTGGCGTGCTGCGATTCATGGGGTCGCAAAGAGTCGGACACGACTGAGTGACTGAACTGAACTGAACTGAACTGGTGTCTTAAACCAGGGTGAGACTCTTGGGAATGGGAAGTCATTGCAGGCACCGACAGGATAAATGGGATATTCGGGAACCCCTTCTCCACCTGCACGTTTTGACTCTGGTTCTGGACTGATTATCTGAGTGTGTCTTTGTATCAGTTGCTCTGTCCTCTCCGACTCTTTGCGACCCCATGAGCCGTAGCCCACCAGGCTTCTCTGGCCTTGGGATTCTCCAGGCAACAACCCTGGAGTGGATTGTCATTCCCTTCTCCAGGGGATCTTCCTGACCCAAGGATCAAAACCAGGTCTCCTGTGTTGCAAGCAGATTCTTTACTGTCTGAGCCATCGGGGCAGCACATGTAGTGTTACCCCAAACATCTCCTGCACAGACTGCGTTCCAGACTCCGTACCCAACGCCCGGGCACAACAGAGTGACCCGAGACGTGCCCTCCAAACCCAAAAGTGCAATCAGGCACCGGCCTGGGGTGGGGGTTCTCCTCTCCCATTTCACAAGTGAAAAAGATGAAGGTCCTTAAGAAGAGGGGCAGACAAAGGGAGGCAGAGCCGGCTGAGACAGAGAAAGCCACAGGGTGAGGGCTGAGGCTCAAGTCAGGACTCCATCAGCAAGCCCATCTCAGGAGGCCCACGGGCACCGAGGGTCCAGTGCGCTTCCAGGTCTGTGCTGACACAGTCTGTGACCTATTCCTGGGGCTGAGCAGGCGTCGGCCGAGCGCTGCTCCCACCCCTCACCAGAGGTCTGGACGTGAAAAATGACCCAGACACACGCTCGCATGACCCACAGGCCCACCCAGCACCTCTTCTGAGCACCTACTAAGCATGAGTGCTATGCTCTGCATTAATTGAGAAAAAACGCACAACCTAAAAGTCAAGAGTTACGTTTTATTCGGACTTTCTGAGGACCCAAGCCTGGGAGGCTGAGAGCGACGCTGAGGCCCTCAGATGGCTGAGAGACTGTTCCGAAGAGGTAAGGGAGGAACCAAGTTATACAGCAGTTTTGGAAGAAAAACCAGCTAGTTGGAACATCAAAAGATTACTGTTAATTTAAAAAAAAAAAAAAAACTACAGACATCTCAAGTTAATGAATTTAGCACTTTTCTATGTATGGAAAGATGCCAAGAGTCTGGGCTCCTTGAAATCACTTGTTTGATATGTGCCTTTATCTAGGGCTGGTATCCTGCAGTCAGGGATGGCTGCAGCATCCTTTGTTTCTTGACAGCAGGTAACATACTTCGTCCACAGTTGCACGATCACATGTCACCTCGGTCACCAGGTAGCCCTTTGAGAACGACAGTGTATCAGCCATCTACTACTGTGTAACAGCGTAGCCCCGAATGACCTCTGACTATTCCACAGACCCAGTGAGTGGGATCTGGCTGTGCCGCTGCGGGGCCTCCCCCAGGCTGCACTGAGGGTGTCACTGAGGCTGTGGTGAGCGTGCCTCCAGGTGCCCACGTGGTTGCGGACAGGAGGCTGTCCCTCGTGGACTTGGGCCTGGGGCCCCTCCCACCCACATGGCAGCTGGCTTCATCCCAATGGGTGATGACAAGAGAGGACAAGAGGGTCCAGGAACAGACGGCATCATGGTCTCTGTACCTAGTCCTGAAAGTGCCACCCTCACGTCTACTGTTTTCTGTTGGTTAGAAGCAAGTCCTTGGGCCCAGCCCACCCTCAGAAAGAGAGGGCATGAGTACGTGAAAACTGGGGGGTGGATGGGATGGGGTGGGGCAATCACTGGGGCCATGCTAGAAGCAGCTTCTGAAAGATGTCATCCAGCCTCATGTTACACATGGGGAAACTGAAGCCCAGAGAGGTCAAGGGCCTTGTCTGCAGCTGCACAGCTGGTCGCTGCAGATCTGGAACAGGAGCCCAGCCCAGGGCTGCTCGTCACCTCCAGATATCTGCAAGGCCTCGGTGGTGGCTTGAGCTGTCACTCCTGGAGCACAGATTCCCAACTTAAAATGAGTTGTGACATTTCCTAGTGCACGCAGGGCCCTGGCAAAATGGAAAAGATTTCATAAATATGTAAATCGCCGTGTCCCGCTTCCCCAAGGAGGGCGGCTCAGCACCATCCTCCCCTGCCTCCCTCACATCCCACTCCCTCGCAGATGCCGTAAGAGGATCAGCCACAGGCTTTGTAATGAAGTTAGAGTGGAGCGGGGAGCGTAATCCAACTGGAGTGGGTGGCTGCCCTGCCCCCTCCAGCCTTCCTGGAGAGCTAGGCAGCCATGCAGGAGCTCAGGCCCACCCAGCCTCTGCCACGGCCCCGGGGGACTCGCTCAGCTCTGGGTCCCCAGAGAGAAGAGAGGGCTTGGACAGGACCCGCCCACCCTCCTGAGCTGCCAGGTGATAAACTGAGGCCAGGGCACCTTTCCCAAGGACAGACAGCTGCATAGGGGCAGAGGGAGCCATGTCTACGGGTCCCTGTCCCCCTTGTCCTACATTAAAACAAGATGCCTTAACTCAGTAAAGGCCCAGGGCAAACCCTCCGGGCCTCAGACCACACCTCCACACCTGTGACACTGGCCATTCTGCACCATCCATGCTGGATGGTGAAGTGGAAAGTGTCACCTCTGTGCGATCACTGAAGACACAGAGGCAGTGTGCTCTGCGTAGGAGCCAGGGCCCCCTCTCTGGCCTGAATTATCTTCACTGGCTTACCTTCTACAAGAAGCCCCTTTGGGTCTATTCCAACCCCCACCATCCTCTCCCATCCCCAGTTACCCCTGCAATAAGCCAGGATGTTGGGGGTGTGGGCATCATCACCAGGACTGCACAAGGCTTGAGCACATTCAGTCTGAGACCCACACTTTTTCCTTCATGCTCTCATTTGTCAGTTCAGCAGTATTTTTTGAGCACCTACTCCGTGTGGACTGCTGGGAAGTTGGCGATGAGAAAGGTAAATGTTGCCTCTGTCTCTGAGAAGCGTCCTTCCCATCCACAGCAGAGGCGTTCATCAGGTGAAGAAAGGCCCAGTCCATCTCGGCTGCACAATAGGAGGGGCAGGGGCAGGCCAGGTGGGCTTCCTGGAGGAAGGAGCCTTGCAGGAACATCTGGAAAGTAGTCAGGAAGCACATCCCAGAGGAGCAACGGTGAGCAAAGGCAAAGGCGGGGAAAGTGGGGTGATCGCAGGGCCCTGAAAGAAGTGGGTGATGGGCATGTTGCCCAGGGCAAGAGCCGCCAGAACAACCCCATGGGTGCCCAGGCACACTCCGCAGTGTTCTCAGGAGGGCTGTGACCTGCAGAAAGAAACGTTACCTCTCTGAGCCTTGCTTCTCTCCTCCAGGAAAAGGGGATCTCTGGGCTGAGGAAGGGGAGATGTGCTCTGCTCCAGGCACCTTCCTCGCACCTGGAGGGGGCTTTCCAGTCCCTTCTGCACCGGGCCCAGGCAGGGGAGCTCTCCAGAACCCAGGCCAGCCTCCCGGTCCTGCTGGCAGCCTCCGGTGCTTCCGAGAACCATCTGGAGGGCTCTCATCACAGAGCAGAGTGTTTCCCTCCAAACCAGTTGGCATCCAGGAGCCGCCATGGAGTTTAATCCCGGTCCAGAAATATGCACTGAATCTGGCCCAAGGCACGTCCCCAGCCGTGGAGCAAGCCTTGGCATTTCCAAATGACTGCGTTCGTCGCCAGTCCCGTGTGACTGTGTGTCCAAATGGGTGGAGGACAGACGGAGGGGTTGGGGGCTCCACAACCAGCCCCGTGTCCCCCACAAGAGACGTGGGTGTGAATTCTGGCTCTGCCAGGGCAGACAACACAATGGGAGTCAGGCAGAGGCCACCAGGCTGGGCCAGGCTGACCCGCCCTCAAGCCCGGCATGGGGCTGGGCGACTAACATCACCTCCTGAACATTTTCCCTACCTGTAGAACAGGTAATAATACTTTCCCTGCAATGTTGTTATAAGCTTTAAATGAAATAATATGTGCAAAGGCTTTGCAACTCTGCAAAAGCAGCTAAAAACAAAGCCCTGTTTCCTGGGTTTCCTGGTTGGCCAAGTGAGACTGTTTTCGCTCCAACGAGGTGCTATGGGCCGAGCTCCTGGCCCAAATTCCAGAGCGGAAGAACCCAGCATCCCTGCCCTGCAGGCGCAACCAAAACTCCTTGCCTCTCATTGGCTCTCACTGGGTCACATGCCCATTCGTCAACCAATCCCTGCCACCATGGGAATGCGCTACCATGATTGGCTGAGGCCTGAGTCACGTGTTCCAGGAGAGGCTGTCAATTTTCCCTGAATCAGGTGGACTGAGACTGGGGTGGGGAAGACAGGTGGGCACCCCAACATGACGCCTTGCATTGATTGACCAGAGCCCCTGGGGAAAACTGCACCTCCGTTTTTCCCCTGACTCCCCACATCTCCCCAGTGGTCTAGTGCAGCTCCACTGCAGTGCTCTCCCCGGGCTGATTCCCCAATTCCCTGCATCGAAAGGGAGGCATCCAGGGCAGAAGAGAGTGGCGGGAATACAGAGCACCCTGAGGACCACAGAAAAGGGCGCGGGGGGGGGGGGGGGGGCGGGGGGCGAGGGAGGCCTGTCCGCCTTCTGCATCTGGTGTGCAGGGAAAGGGAGTCCAGGAAAGCGAAGGAACCCGCCCTGGGTCGGAAGGCAGGATTGAACTCTGCTCCATTGGCCCTGGAGAGGCAGACATCTCCAAGCCAAGCTAGGCTCCCTCCCCAGAAGGCTGCAGGAGAGCGCTGGCTGCCCAGGGGAGCACGCCTGGCCGCCTGTCACTTCCCCGGGGCCTCTGAAGGCGGAATCTGCTTGCACTGTGACCCTTTTGAATGAAGACTGGGGAAGCTGGCAGTGCAGGTGGGAGGCAAATGTGAGTCATTCCCCGAGGAAACGCAGAGAGCTGAGGATCTCAGCTGGAGGAGGAAGCAGAGGGAGAGGAGAGGAAGGAAGAGGAGGAGGATGGACAGGAAGAACGGGGAGGACCGGGAGTGGGGA